>NC_064638.1:793817948-794121698 GCF_023864345.2 Schistocerca serialis cubense
GACAGCTGCTAACCACTTGCATCCCTTCGTGCTTGGGCCGGCCGGTGTGGCCGAGCCGTTCTAGGCGCTTCAGTCTGGAACCGCGCGACCGCTACGGTCGCAGGTTCGAATCCTGCCTCGGGCATGGATGTGTGTGATGTACTTAGGTTAGTTAGGTTTAAGTAGTTCTAAGTTCTAGGGGAGTGATGACCTCAGATGTTAAGTCCCATAGTGCTCAGAGCCATCTGAACCATCCATCCTTCATGCTTGATGTCTTCCCCGACAGCGATGTCATCTCTCAACACCATAATTGTCCATGTCTCGGAGCCAGAACCGCACTACAGTGGTTTGAGGAGCATTAAAGTGAACTCACGTTCATGTCTCGGTGGCCAGATTCACCTAATGTAAATCCTGTGGAATCCTTCTGGGTCGCTGTCGGGCGCCATCACTGCATACGCAGATCAGCGGCTCGGTATTTATGCGAATTACATGACCTGTGCGTAGAAATTTAACCCCACAAACCTCTACAAGCCTACCAACAATCTATCGGATCTGTGATACGCAGAATCAGTTATGTTTTTCGTTCCAAACCGACAAACAAGCTATTAAGTACGTGATCATGTTGTTTTGGTTCATCAGCGTGGACTGGGACCTCTGGTCCTACCGAACCGATCACTGACTGGAAATTATGATGTTCATTTACTTGGAAACCAAAGAACGAAGGAATTTTTATGAGTGGTAGTGCGTCATGTCACAGGGTCACAGCTGTCCAAGATTCTTTTGAAGAACGTTCTGAACAATTCAAGCGAATGATTTGGCCACCCAGATCGTGTGACATAAGTCCCATCCCTTATTTATAGGACATAATCGAGAGGTCAGTTCATGCACAAAATCCTTCACCGGCAACACTTTCGCAATTATATTACACCACTTGGCATTACGCATCAGATGTACTTTGTTGTAGACAGATATACAGTTCAGTTGCCATGCAACAAACAAACAGACACATGCATCCACTTATATTTCGGTAAACGGAGAGATAAGGGAAAAATAAGTCGGTAACGTACGTACGGTGACAAGAAAAAAGGGCACAATTGATAAGAAGTGCTCACTTTTCAGATTTCAGGAAAAGTAAGGTCGATGATTGCTGGTTGAAAACATGAATTACCAACCGTGAATAGCTTCAGACCAGTTAGGTTAGCCCTTGCTTTTAACGGCAGAGACTAACGCAGAGGACGCGGTGTCTGGGTAAGAGGCGTTCACGGTTCAACGTGTGAGGCGCCGCAGGGCGCGGTCGCTAAACGGCGCATTCCGTGCTATACGTGCGCCGCGAGAAGTCGCAGCACCTTGTAGGCATGTCAACTGGCGCCGACGCTACAACCCAAACTGCCAACATTGACTCGCTTACAACATTTTCAATGACACAGCTGATGTTTGTCACTAAGACTTCAACTACTCAAGCTGCGCACGCGCAAAGTGCACATTCCTTTTTCCCGTGCCCCTTGGCCTATAGCTCCGAGTACAGAAAGTGATTAAAAGAGTCGAGTTCATCTACCGAGTGGTTATGATTAAAGTGCAACTACTTACAAAGGTCCAGTGTGGGCTATAATTATCGTATGGTAGCGAAACTTGGTAGATATTCTAATGCATTAAAGCGGAATCGATTTACGCTAGAAAAAGTTTAGTTCCAATTTTGGCTACCAGGTGCAAATCTGGAGCTGTGAATGCAAGAAAGATGGGTAAACCCATGAAACCAAGAAAGGCACACGGAAATGTTTCCATATGTAATGGATTACGAAGAGCATGTGGGTAGAAAAGGGCAAACGAGTGAGAAAGGCATATTGCTGAATTTATTATTAACTGCCACTCTTTGTTCAATATGAGCACCAGAGACGTCGAGGATACGATTTCCACCTGGTGGCCAAAATTGGAACTATCTTCTTTCCAACATAATCGGTTTCACATTAATGCATTAGTATACGATAATTACGGCCCATAACGGACCACTGTGAGTAGTTGCACTTTAGTTGGTTGATTGGTTGGTTTTAGGGGAAGAGAGCAAACAGCGAGGTCATCGGTCTCATCGGATTAGGGAAGGATGTCGGCCGTGCCCTTTCAGAGGAACCATCCCGGCATTTGCCTGGAGCGATTTAGGAAAATCACGGAAAACCTAAATAAGGATGGCCAGACGCGGGATTGAACCGAGTCCAGTGTGCTAACCACTGCGCCACCTCGCTCGGTGCACTTTAGTTATAACCACCTGGTACTTCATGTATGTCAAGGTAGAATATTAGTTTCAAACTGTATGGTTTGTTTGGTTCATAGCCTAGTTAACAAAAAATATGAGCAAAAGTGTACAAAAATATATTTTGTGGCAACAATAATCCAGTTTTCCTGCTGCTGCCGTTATTTGACAGCAATACATTTCGCAGCTCTTGTTAAGGCAGTAAGCTCAGATTCCCTATGTTGCAGAGAGGAGCTTTAAACAGTTCATCTAGATCCTCAGCAATTGTGCCAAGTAAGATTTTTTTATTCGAAAGAAAAATAAAAGCAGCCGAACAAACGGTAAAATTCTGGAACCGTGTTAGTTTAAGAAATTTGAAAGAAGCGAGCTAAAAGAAATTTAAGAGATTAGGTTACAGGTTTATCTCATGAGAGGTTTCTTATTGCATTTTATTTGTAAGCTCCCATTTATCACTGAGATACAGTCACAGTATATTATTCATTATATGTGAAGTATTATTGAATTTTGTCAGGGAATTTTAACGAAACTATTTTGCAAAACATAAATGCTCTAGGGGAAATGGTCGTGCAATCCTCTGTATCGATGTATCATCTATGCGTGAAGCATTCACAATATCATTGCTTTATAACTAATAGCCCGCAGTCCACTTCTAACATAGATACTTAATGCCAAACCCAAAGGGCAAACTTGGCAAAAAGTTATAATACAGACCACTCGAATGACAGGCATAAACATTTCTTCAAACCTTCATCAAGTTCTTTGATAGCTGTTTCACACTGCAGCTAGATATGCAGTACTAATAACTAATCAATTTGGATTACTAATGGCATTAGAATAACACGTAAGAGGAAACGAGTTGTATCGTAAAGTGAAGGGCAGTCAGAGCCCAATAACATAATTTCAGTAAACAAAGTACTGCAAGTGCTGGAGAGTACCATCAGGCAGGTATTATACTACAAGAGTAGAGAGCTCTCGAAACAAAATTAAAAGTACATGATCAATTCTTAAAGAGGTACCAGGGCAGAATTTTGACGCTCAATAAATGAAATCTCTCTTACGTGACAATCAAACTGTTATTGATCCACCAGAGTTGTGCAGAATATGTAATAATCACTCCTTGTCAATAGTCGGGAAGTTAAATCAAAATTTTATTGGTATAGTTAAATATCCAAACTATTAAAAGCTGGTATTTCGAGACGATCCATATCACATGGAACAAGAAAACATAAAAATGAATAATTTATTAAATTAGTAAAACTCCCATTGGTCTGATGAAATTCGAAGTAGGACTGTAGAGATGAATACACCATACAGTAATTCTGTACACAGTCACCTTTGCAACGTATACTTCATATGTGGTTAATATCCTAACAGACTGAACCACAACTTTATAAAAAAAAAATGAAAGAGATAATGTAGATTATTAACCCGCAAATTCTTTGCAACTAGTGCTTTCAAAAGTATCTGAGAAAGCAATGCACAGGAGAGCAGTGGACATATCTCAGTATACATAATTTGCTACTAGTGTAGGCTTTCGCGGTTGTTGTAACTGTCAAAAAAATTCTCCTGGACTGTTAACCGCATTCTCAATAAATAAAATTGTCCCACGTTTCGTCCACTATAGCAAGCGGCCTCCCTCAGGGTAGTTTTCTGTACTGGCAATACGGTCAACAGCCCAGAAGAATTTTATTGACATAATTTGCTGTCAGACACAGTTTGGCTCCAGGAAAGATGTATTAACAGAAAATGCAATATATCTTTTTATTTGTGAGGCCCTAGCAGGTTGAGAACAGTAGGTGCTGTATCTGACGTAATGGTCCTTGATATCATGGAGACTGTGTAGGGAAACAGCCTACTCACGCCATATAAAATTCTCATCAGTCTTTCCATTGTGTGCCAGCCTAGTCCGCTGTAACTAGCTCTGACGTCATAAATGTTGCGCAATACTTTAAAAATCAAGTAAATAACCTGAAACGGCTCTAGCATGTCAGGAGTTATACTAAATCAATGTGTGTTGAATATAAGTTCAATAACTTTAACCATTTTCGAAATTTGGACGTTTTTCTGTAAAAGTCATTGGCGCAACAGAAAAGAGCTAGAAACTTAAAAATTTATATTTGGATTCCTTTTTCATAATAATTTAGTAGAAACAGTATTCTGGATCTCACAAATTAGAATTTTAGTTGAAATTCATGATTTTCTGGTTTTTGTCTTAAAAATTAAGGAAGCAAGATAGATTAAGTAGGCGAATAAATAAGGCTAGGAGTTTAAATTTAAGTAGAAGGGAGATCCGCTATAATCATAAAGATGTGAGAAGTTTCAACTGAATAACTACAAAACTATAACGATAGCGTATCTCCAAAGGGCAAGTTCAGCACTTGTCTACTGCATGTAGTGTAATTAAATTAATTCTCTCGCCCTAAATATTTGACTTACCCACATCAGACTTTTATTATGATTACTTACCTGTGTGCTGATTGCACATTTAAATTGTGAGCTTCATCGGCCATCAGCAAAGGAAGCGATGATTTATTCGGTAACTTAAAGTGGTGCATTACTAGCCCAGCAGCTAGCCGGGAGAAGAGATTTGATCAGGCGTTCCCTTAGCCGTCCGCACCGCGGCTTTATATATAAGAACGCTGCGCGAGAGAGTAAGGCCCCAGTTCTCTCCAGACGCTGATTAGCACACCATCTGTGCAGGGAGTCGCGTTGCGTCGGTATCATTGCTATAAACAGCCTCGGATGCCGTAATAAGTTACTCGGGATACGCGTAACCATGAAATCGTTTTCGAGTGAAGTGTTAATTCTGGGATGACTTTAATGATATATCTCCAGTTTGCATATGTCGTATTTTCACGTGCCGCCGCGGGACAGACATTCTACCATTATTTAGTGTGGCGTTTAATGAGCATTATCATCAAATTCTGGCGAGCATTCAATTAAACCTTTAATTTGAACAGTTATAGTTGAATCAGCGCATTAGACTCTGAACTGCTCTGTTAGTTGGATTGGGTGGATTCGATTTTGGTCTGTGACTTTCAGAATATAGTGAACATTTTTAGAGAATCGTTTTTGACTATGAATCCCAGACAATCTCCTAATTCCTCAGAGCTATAAGCTGTAGCTATAAGTGTATTTCTCAGATGAAGTGGGCACTATGAATTCTAACTACAGGCTTCACGTTTTGCTAATCACTTTCTGTTTGCCAATATTGTAGTTAGAGAGCCAGTGTTGAGAACGGCAAACAACAGCATAAAATAAATAACAGGAACATTTAAATAACAATAATTCCACCCGCCGCCCCACATGTGGTGCATCGGCAGGGAAATGCATCTTTTCTACATTACATACTACACATCATATACAATTAACAATAATTCCACCAGCCGCCCCATAACTGGCATGGGTAAGGAGTTGATGTCCAAATCAGTCCCACACATCTTCTATCGGGGACAGACCTGGGGATTTCGCTGGTCATGGGAGTACCTCAACATCACCGCAGACATTTCCTAGAGACACGTGGCATGTGTGGAAGAGCATTGTCCGGTTGAAAAATGACACCAAGAAACTCCCGCATTAGAAGTAACACATGAGGATGCTGGATATCCATGACGTACTGTTGTGCTGTCAGAGTTTCCACAATCACTACCGGCTGTGACCTGAAGCCATACTCGATGACTCCTTACACCATTATGCCAAAAGTACCACCGCTATCCTTCTACAAAACATTGGAAGAATAGGACATCTCTGCAGGTCGCCGCGATGGTCATCTGGTGTAGTGTAGACCTATAGTTCTCCGCTGAACACAATGCGACGCCATAAGCAGTCCACGCTTCCCAATCACGGCACCGCTCCAATCGCAGCCGTTCGTGTTGCGGTTTGAATGGCAGCCTACGCATTGGAAGATAATCCCTAGTGCGGCTGCTGCTAGTCTCTCATCAAACGTGCTGGATGATGGGGAATCTTGCAGGGAGTCCGTTACTAGTTCTCGGACGGGAAGCGCAGACGTGAAGAGGCTACGATGTGCTTTGTGCACGATATGACGAATATTTCATGTGGAGATCAGACGATATCGATCAGAACTTTGACGACGAGTAAGCATTGGTCTAATGTCACATTGTGATGCTCCAGAAATGTGCATATTGTTCTATTCGACAAGCCGGCCAAATGGAGACCCACAACGAGGCCCCTCTCAAATTCTGCAGGTGCTGATAACTCTGTCCCAAAAGAGTACACGCTATCTCCGTGTCCTACACCTAACTTCTGTTAACGCACATTATATATCCTACCATTTCTGGCACCTACAATAAACCCAAACAACAATAATATATTCTGTTTTGATTGAAATGCAAAAAGTCTGTTGAACATTGGAAATGGAAAACGTTCTAAGGTTTTTTTTTTTTTTTTTCACAAAACGCATTTTCAGTGTCATTGTGTTCTCGACAAACTGTTGCATGTACTTAAACTTTATGCAGGTGCCATACCATGGAGAAAGTCTTTCGATCGTGCATTAGTACATGGCGCATATTTTTTGTGCGAAGCTGTGCCTCTCTCTGGAATTCTAAAATTTAAAAGATGTGAGAAATGGTTTCTGTTGACTGCAACTCGACTAGCTAAAAACCTAATGCTGTATTTCTGCACTTGTACTATGAGAAATGAAATTTAGTACCTCACTATTAATAACACTTGGAAGAAAAGTTATCTTCCTGCTATTTTGTTGAAAACTGTCGTTATTGAGACCGTGGCTTGCAAAGAAGAAAACAGAAACCAACCACTATTAATAATGTTTTATCTTACACAAACAGCACCCGCAACAATTTCGAAGCGACAGGTTCATATTTACACGTCTGTTAATGTTTGTATTACATGTTGTCGTTTACATTAGTTGTTGAAGAGAAGAACCAACAACTACGTAAACAACAACAAATGTAATATAAACAAGGACTCCCGCCTGAAGATGAATCTGTTGGTTCGAAGGCGGTAACTTCGCTATTTGTGTGAGTAAATATAACTTTATTAACAGTGGCTGGTTGTGTTTTCTTCTCTGCAATAATCAACTAGTAAAAACTTTCTTATTCCCGCTTGTAACCCGTCAGTTTAGAATGTTCTTAGTAAACATTTTCTGATTTGTTCTCTTACTTTTTGTATGATGCAGTCAGCAGCATAATTCGATGCTATCAGAAAACCTTCTCAGTTGTTTCCATATACATCAGTTATTCACAAATTAAATTGGTAATTAATTTGGTAATTAGAAATTTTACATTTCCACTCCTCAAGTCTTTTCTGGAAAAAATCATCACGGGTGACGAGACTTGGTATTATCAATATGAATCTACCACATAACGACAAAGTGCAGTCATTCAAATGAAGGATCAATGCTTTGATGGCATAACCGACATTCAGCTCACTGTGACGTGTGAGCTGAACATCTGAACGAAGGACTGACTTTTCTGACTATTTCACAAGTTTGTATGGACGTTAGGTGCTTTGGAGGGAGGCAAGGGGTGGGGTGACGTGAGTGGGGGGAGACTCTTTAGAACACCTTAAATATTAAAACGAAAATCTTGACTGTTTTCCATTTCTTTATTAATCAGATTTCGAAACTTTTTGGATTGACGGGTTGAGGTACACATCACGTGCTACGATACACCTGTAACAGCAGGGCTGAATACGCCCGGAAGTGTCAAGTGTTGCGACTTCAGCCACTCAGCGAACTCCAGGAAAAAAGGACGGCCATACCTCCTATTACAGAGGTTTACACCACCCTTGTGAGAGTGCCCAACTTATGGCGAGACCACAGAACTCCCACCCTCCCCTACCCTCTGCCCACTGTTGCCACAATGCACAGTCATTGATAGATCGTTTCCAGCAGGAGCGACTCCAACAGTGGGGATTGGAGGAGGAAGTGTTGATGATGGTGGCTGTCCTGAACCCCCCATCCCATCCCCCCCCCCCCCCAAAGAAAACAGGGCGTTATAAAAAGAATGTAGATATCAAAAAATTATTATACTGTCAAAACTATCGATCGCTGCGCCACGGCTCGGCAAGTGGAGGAACGAATACATAGTCTAGTTTTTATTCATTGCTACTAAAGGCCGCTTTATCAACTGTATGCTTGGTTACCGTCACATGTTGCAAAATGGCTACTAAGCAGAATAAATGATTTTGTGTTCTCCAGTTTGCTAAGGGTAATTCCGTGATTACAGTGAAAAGACATTTCAGGCTGAGGTGCCAAATTGATCTTCCGAATGGATGGAATGTTCCTAGATGGCATCGACAGTTTGTAGACACACGGGATATGTATGTAAAGGAAGGAGTCATGGTCGCCCTCGTGTTTCCAACTTAGTCCTACAAAATCAACTTTTCGTACCAGTTGTGGGTTAAAACTGCCTACATCAACAAGTTGGAGTCTTTTGAGACGTGAGTTGGTTATGAAGCCGTACAAGCTAAAGCTTTTACAGACTCTACGTCATGACGATAGACGCAAATACACTCCTGGAAATGGAAAAAAGAACACATTGACACCGGTGTGTCAGACCCACCATACTTCCTCCGGACACTGCGAGAGGGCTGTACAAGCAATGATCACACGCACGGCACAGCGGACACACCAGGAACCGCGGTGTTGGCCGTCGAATGGCGCTAGCTGCGCAGCATTTGTGCACCGCCGCCGTCAGTGTCAGCCAGTTTGCCGTGGCATACGGAGCTCCATCGCAGTCTTTAACACTGGTAGCGTGCCGCGACAGCGTGGACGTGAACCGTATGTGCAGTTGACGGACTTTGAGCGAGGGCGTATAGTGGGCATGCGGGAGGCCGGGTGGACGTACCGCCGAATTGCTCAACACGTGGGGCGTGAGGTCTCCACAGTACATCGATGTTGTCGCCAGTGGTCGGCGGAAGGTGCACGTGCCCGTTGACCTGGGACCGGACCGCAGCGACGCACGGATGCACGCCAAGACCGTAGGATCCTACGCAGTGCCGTAGGAGACCGCACCGCCACTTCCCAGCAAATTAGGGACACTGTTGCTCCTGGGGTATCGGCGAGGACCATTCGCAACCGTCTCCATGAAGCTGGGCTACGGTCCCGCACACCGTTAGGCCGTCTTCCGCTCACGCCCCAACATCGTGCAGCCCGCCTCCAGTGGTGTCGCGACAGGCGTGAATGGAGGGACGAATGGAGACGTGTCGTCTTCAGCGATGAGAGTCGCTTCTGCCTTGGTACCAATGATGGTTGTATGCGTGTTTGGCGCCGTGCAGGTGAGCGCCACAATCAGGATTGCATACGACCGAGGCACACAGGGCCAACACCCGGCATCATGGTGTGGGGAGCGATCTCCTACACTGGCCGTACACCACTGGTGATCGTCGAGGGGACACTGAATAGTGCACGGTACATCCAAACCGTCATCGAACCCATCGTTCTACCATTCCTAGACCGGCAAGGGAACTTGCTGTTCCAACAGGACAATGCACGTCCGCATGTATCCCGTGCCACCCAACGTGCTCTAGAAGGTGTAAGTCAACTACACTGGCCAGCAAGATCTCCGGATCTGTCCCCCATTGAGCATGTTTGGGACTGGATGAAGCGTCGTCTCACGCGGTCTGCACGTCCAGCACGAACGCTGGTCCAACTGAGGCGCCAGGTGGAAATGGCATGGCAAGCCGTTCCACAGGACTACATCCAGCATCTCTACGATCGTCTCCATGGGAGAATAGCAGCCTGCATTGCTGCGAAAGGTGGATATACACTGTACTAGTGCCGACATTGTGCATGCTCTGTTGCCTGTGTCTATGTGCCTGTGGTTCTGTCAGTGTGATCATGTGATGTATCTGACCCCAGGAATGTGTGAATAAAGTTTCCCCTTCCTGGGACAATGAATTCACGGTGTTCTTATTTCAATTTCCAGGAGTGTATGTGGCATTTACTGACGGGCTTCAGAATGCTGTTGATAATGATTACAGTTTCGCACAACTCGTCTATTCATTGATGGGGAGATTTTCCATCTTATTGAGAAAGTAAACACGATGTTCGAATTTGGTGCCTACAGAGCCTACTTGTGGACATTGAACACGTACGAGATTCACCCAAAGTCAATGTGTTTTTTGCGATATACCACTCATCCGTTTATGGCCCATTCTTCTTTGATGAAAACACGGTTAACGGTCTGCAGTATCTTGCTATGCTTACGAGGCTGAACGACTACTTCATTCTTCAACAAGACGGGGCACCCCCTCACTGGAGTCGCCAAGTGCATGGATACCTGAATGAAATTCTATCGAGCCGTTGGTTTTGTCGTCAAATAGTTGGCGGCTCAACACTTCTCATCTGGCCTCAACGGCCACTGGATTTGATGCCCTGCGACTTTTTCCTTTGAGGTTTGTGTGTGAAATCTTATGGCACTTAACTGCTAAAGTCATCAGTCCCTAAGCTTACACACTGCTTAACCTAAATTATCCTAAGGACAAACACACACACGCATGCCCAAGGGAGGACTCGAACCTCCGCCGGGACCAGCCGCACAGTCCAGGACTGCAGTGCCTTTGAGGTTTCATTAAGCACCAGCACTACCACAGAACTAGAAGAGTGTGACGATGGTCATGGTTACCCTAGTATGAGAGGAATTCGAATATCGATGAGATGTTGTTCTTGTCGCTGGCGGAGGACATATTAAACATTTGTAATTTTAAACTTGAGAGATTCAGAAATGTATGTGCCAAGTTTCATGGTTGTACGTTTTACAGTTTAATAAATATAGGCCTTGGAAATACGTATTTTTGAAATACCCTATATTTTTAGCAGAAGCGTTTTTATATTTACACATATCAATTCCCTAATTTCAAAGCTTTTTGCATGAGAATAAAGTCGAATGAAAAATAAGTGTCGTTAGTGGTAATGAATTGTAGAAATTACAAGTTATCTTTAACACATGCAATCTTTTAGTTGCTTGTGTGGGTGCTTGTCCACGTGGATGGACATTCTGCTTTAGTACCTGCGGAGAACATTCCAACCATGTCATACATTAATAGTTAGCCGTAACTGCCGCCAACAACAAATCCGACGAAGTATGTGGATCTACGGGCACAACCGGCAGATCACGTGAAGACGAATAAGGCAAGACAGAAAAGGAAAGACCTCTACTAAGAAAAAGAAAAAAACAACATGACTTCCCGAACGCAGGCGGAAATTGCTCGTATAGGCACAGTTTGTGGACCAGTAATAACAATGGTATTTCGTAATGGAATTCTGGTAACTATGAGCGTTCACTTCGATTTAACTTAGTGTAGATAATGTCGTTATCAAAGTTGTGAGACTTTTTTACTATTGTAAATCTTAAACTAACTGCGTTTCCGATTTTCGGACACAGACATTTCAAACGCTACGGTTTTTTGTATCGTAATTTCTTGGATGTTATGCTACACAGTTGAATTATTCGCTGATACAACCAAAGAGGGAGACCAAGAGATGAATAAACTAAACAGATTCAGAAGGATGTAGGTTGCAGTGGGTATTGGGAGCTGAAGAAGTTTGCACAGGATAGAGTAGCATGGAGAGCTGCATCAAACCAGTCTCAGGACTTGAGACCACAACAACAACAACCAAATTATTACTAGATAAAATTATTTTATATATGTTATAGCAACTAAAAAGTTTACTATCTTATTAAAACATTTTATAAATTTTATAGTTATTATCAAAATCATTAAAGTGTGAGTGACGGCAAGCTATATTTGAGTGAGGGAGAGACATCAACAAACTGTGAGCCCCTGCCCCCAGAACCTAACCTTGAATTGAGCCTGGCCACCAGTTCACTCTCCTCGAAGGGCTCTCAACGCTTTTTCATCTCACTGCTTCCAGGCCGAAGGAACCAGTCTGGGTCCTTCATTTTTAGTACGCAGTGAAACGCACGCAGGGCACAAGCGTAGTAGTTCTTGCAGCTGCTCAGAACATAATGGCCAAATAAGCGAAAATATATTAAGTGCACCATCTGCTGCAAGAACGAAGAAGTAAGGGTATGTTCAAAGTTTCCAGTAATCATCTGAGAAAATATGACAACAAGTTTATCTATTTCTTTTAGTTTTTATTGTGCCTAATGTATCGTCCATTAGTTTTTGTGTGCTGTAATACATATTTTTCGACACTGGTGCAAAGAAGACTTTATTCAGAATTGGCAGATAGCTCCCATTTTAACAACAATATACGGTAGACTCCTTGAAAAAAAAAAAACTGTACCCAGTGGTTGGAACGTCGCCTCTGGCCACAAGAAGGATAACAGAAGTGACCCCACAAAAGTACCATCCAATGTCAATGAAGTCCATCTGTTGCAGCATCAAAGAACATATTATGAGTTCAAACATAATGAGGTGTCTCGAACAGAAAGAAGTCCTCCATGCCAACCAGCATGGAATACGAAAACAACAATCATGCGAAACCTAGTTCACGCTTTTCTCACATGCCATCCTAAAAGTCGTTACTCAAGACTAATCAGGTAGATGCGGCAGTTACAGACTTCTGAAAAGCATTAGACAAGGTACCACACCAAAGTTCCATGGGGTATCAAAATTTGTGACTGGGTTGACGACTTCTTTGCAGGTAGAACGCAGTCAGCCTGTTATCTTGGATGGGGAGTCACCAACAGGAGCGGATGTAAATTTTGACGTGTCACAGGAAAGTGTATCGGAGACCTCTGTTCTTGTGTATCAGTTGTTGTATGTTAATGACCTGGTGGACAATATAAATGACAATCTCAAACTTTTTGCAGATGATGCAGTTACCTACAGTGAAGTACTATCTGAAAAATTCTGAAGAGTTGTCCAGTCATATCTTAATGAGATTTCAAAGTGGTGAAAAAATTTGCAAATGCTTCAAATGTACGGAAATGTAAAATTAAGCGCTACACAAAATGAAATAAAACTTAGTACACCAGGACTTCATTGTTAATAATTCTCGATTAGAATCACACAACTCCTATAAATACCTGGGTATAATAATTTGTAGCGAAATGGAATGATTCCATCAAAGTACTCCTACAAGGATTCTCAAAATGTTCCGTCAGAAGAACCGTTTTGAAACCTCTGCCCTAGACCTAAAGTGCCAGCCGGCTGAAGTGGCCGTGCGGTTAAAGGCGCTGCAGTCTGGAGCCGCAAGACCGCTACGGTCGCAGGTTCCAATCCTGCCTCGGGCATGGATGTTTATGATGTCCTTAGGTTGGTTAGGTTTAACTAGTTCTAAGTTCTAGGGGACTAATGACCTCAGCAGTTGAGTCCCATAGTGCTCAGAGCCATTTGAACCATTTGAACCTAAAGTGCCCTGCCACTGTCGTTATACTTTTCCTGAAATGCAACACATGCTCCACACCAAAGTTAGATGACAGAGCGTGCTTCATATCAATGCTGAATGGCAGAGGGTGTCTCCTAGCTGTATTGCATGGTACAGTGTGCTTTGTAGCAGTGTTGTGTAGCAGAGATTCCTTCCTAGCGATGGTACATTGCAGAGTGTGCTTCATGTATGTTGTGTTATGTGGCTGAGGGTGCTGTTACCAATGTTTCTGTGGCAGAGGATGGATACTACCAATGTCATGTTGCACAAGATGCAGCATGGGACGCTTCGTAAAGATGTTTCGTGGCAGAGGATACTAATAGCAACGCTGAGTAATAGAAGGTGCTGGGTATTCTGCGCGGCAGAAGGTGCTGCGTATGGGTGTGGAGTGGCAGAGGGTGCTCCACACCAATGTTGCATGGTAGAGGGTGCTTTGTACAACTGTTGCATGGCAAAGGGTGATTCTCACCAGTGTTGTGTGGCAGAGGATGATTCACTCTAATGTTGCACGGCAGGGAGTACTTTATACCATGTTGTAATGCTTTGTACCAATTTTATGTGATGTAGTGTCCTTCACACCAATGTCATGTGGTAGAGGGTGCTTTGCATAAATGTTGCATGACAGAATCTGTATTCTATCACTGTTGTGTGGCAGATGGTGCATTGCAACATGCTGAAATATGGAGAGTGTTCTGAATCAGTTGTACATGGCAGATGGTACTTTATACCAATGTTGTGCAATAGAGAGTGCTTTGTACCGATGTTGTGTGTCAGAGGGCTCTGCGTACCAATATTGCATGACACCGTTGCTTTTTTCCAATATTGTATGGCAAAGCGTGTTTTGTACTGATAGGGTGCATCATTCCAATGTTTCATGGCAGAGGGGGCTTTGTACCAACGTTGAGTGACAGAGGGTGTTCTGTACCGATGTTGCGCGGCAGAGAGTGTTTTGTAATAATATTGCACGACAGAGAGCACATTGTAAACATGTTGCATGGCAGAGGGTGCTTTGTACCACTTTGTGTGGCAAAGAGTGCTTCATAATAATGTCGCCTTGCAGACGGTGCATCCTACAAATGTTGCGTGGCAAAGGGGGCATCCTACCGAAATTACATGGTAGAAAGTGCTGCATACTGATGTTGCATGGCAAAGGCTGCTGCGTACTAGCGTAGCGTAGCAGAGTGTGTTGCATACCAATGAATGTGGTAGAGGTTTTTGAATACCAGTGCAATGTGGCATATGGTGCTGTGCACCGATGTTGGATGGCAGAGGATGCTGCATACCGACTTTGCATATCAGAGTATGCTGTGCACTGATGTTGCATGACAGCAGGTGCTTCGCAAAAATGTTTTATGGAACATTACATACAAATGATGCCAACGCCCTTGGCGCATGTGCTAACACCGGTTTCTGTCAGATCACTCAGCCCTTGAGAAGAACACCGAGGAGCTACTTGATTGGGAAGTAGCGGCTTCGGTGTCGTAAACTGACATACGGCCGGGAGAACTGTGTGCTGACCACATGCCTCTCCATACCCGCATCCAGTGACGCCTATGGGCTGAGGATGACACGGCGGCCGGTCAGTACCATTGGGCCTTCCTGGCCTGTTCGGGCGGAGTTGTGTTTTGATTAGTTTTTTTATATACAATGATGCGTGGTAAAGAGTACTTCATACCAACTTTCTCTTCCGAATGCGAAAATATTTTGTTGAGCCCAACCTACATAGGTAGGAATGATCATCAAAATAAAATAAGAGAAATCAGAGCTCGAACAGAAAGGTTTAGGTGTTCGTTTTTCCCGCGCGTTGTTCGGGAGTGGAATGGTAGAGAGATAGTATGATTGTGGTTCGACGAACCCTCTGCCAAGCACTTAAATGTGAATTGCAGAGTAGTCATGTAGATGTAGATGTAGATGTAGATACCACGTTGTAAGGCAGAAGATTCCCCAGGGCAATTTTAGGCGGGATGCATTGTACCGACGTTGCATGGCGGAGGCTGCACGCTACCTGTGTTGCATGGCAGATCGTGCAGCGTACTACTGTGCATGATAGAGAGAGCTGCATATCAATGTTGCGAAGCAGAGTGTCCTTTGTACCACTCTGCAAAGAAGAGGGTGCTCCGTACCCACTGTAAGCAGCAGATGGTGCTTTGTATCATTGTTGTGTGGTAGTGAGTATTTCACACTGATGCATTGTGGCACAGGGCGTGTTGTGACACAGGGTGCTTTGTACCAGTGCTGAATGGCGGAAGGTGCTTCATACCATGCTGCACGGCAGAGGATGCTTTGTACCGATGTTGAATGGCAGATGGTCCTTCGACGCAAAGTTTAAGTTAGGAAATGCAGGAATAGGTCAGACAGAAAATATAGATCATGCTGGACTAGCACTGAACTTGGGAAGCTGACAGCTCGCTGTAATTCAAATTGAACTGACAGTTGTCTTTATCGCCATGAACTGTCACTCCCAACGCCAATTATATATGAACAGGCAATATTCATACCTCCTGAAAACTTTCATGGTGTGCAGTACTTAAATAGTGTAAGTTATAATACTCAGTTACCTACAGTTGATCTTTGAATTTTAATTATAGCTCGACGCAGTGGTCCATAAACAAAATTACCGCTGTGCCAGATAAATCATCTGGTGGTAAATAGTTAGTGCTACCCGTGCGAATCCAGGGGGAGTTGTTAGTAAAAAGAACTGAGGTTTTTAGGTACATGAAAATTGCATTTTGATTAAAATTGTTATATGCACTGTTCGCTTTATATATTTGTCACCAGCTTTTCGCCCACAAAGATATCTACTTTTTCCTCCCACAGACTATTTTTCACCTCTCCATTTGAATATGCAGGAAATGGATATCTCATTTCGGCTTGGTATGTTCAGTTTCTCTGAAAAAGTCTTGTGTATCAAAATACATCTTAGAGAAAGAAAAAAAGAAAAGAAAATACCTCACAAGTTTAATTTCCGCCACCTCACTGGTAAACCGGACGCGCACACGCAGATTCATTCAAGCCACTGCTTGGTCATCAGGTCTTATCGCTCCTGCATTCCTGGTCTCTGCCGACTCGTTCGCAGTACCAACGAAGTGCATAACTGTTTATACTTTCTTTGATGTCTAATGTTTGCTATCAACGTTGTGTCTGTCAACCAGCTGAGTGTGTGTATCAGGCCGAGTCAGTTTTGTTGCAACCATGTAAAATACTGCTGAAGTCTCTACAAACCGTTGTATATGATGCGCTTATATAAAATTCAAAGAGGGATTGTTGTAACACACTGAAATACACTAAAACTAATTAGCATCCATATGTGAGGATGGCATCTCTCCACCATACCACATAACACCTTGATCGACCAATCGTCTGTTATGTGAATATCACATGGACATCTGCTGATCGAAAATTGTATCAATCCCACCAATTATTTTCTTGTCCTGTACTACACGAGCTCTCCAGTTTCTCAAATACACCTCCTTTCTTGTTCACATCAGTGAACACCTAAACGTCTAATATACTCGAATCAAACCATTTCATCTTTCCTCACATGTTTTTAATCCTGAAACACTGCTCGTCTGTGCTAGGACATCCAGTTCACACTGCACGTTCACGCACTCTGTTTCATTTACCAATGCAAATTTGGTAGCTTCTTATTCCCATCCAATAAGGTCCGTTCTGTCGTCCTGTTAGACATAACCCACTACATTCGCTCATATTCTTTGTAAATCGCTTTGAAGTACAGAGTAGATGTTATTTCCTATTGTACTGTTTATTGGCGTTTCTTGCCGTTCCTTAGGAATATGAAGTACGTGATGAGTGATCGCTTAACAGCATTGTGCGTGCTGTCATTATTCCAACGCTGTCTTCTCGAAGCTTCTCCCTATGGCTGCCTTCGTTCCTGTCCTTCCCCCTCCATCCGCTTTTTTCCCGGCGAACTAAATGATAAAACAAATTTTGGGCTTGCAGCCGGTCATCATTCAGCTCATCCCACAATTTTCGACTAGACACCTATCAGTCATCTTCAGGAAAGCTATCAAAGACTTCTATGACTGGCAGCTGCCTAGTAGAAATATCATGGGATGAGATAGATACAATCGGCTACGAGTCCGAAATTTATTTGAACACACTTACCAGTTTCCCGTTACTCGTTGTCACACTATCAAAATTTTTGTTACTTTCAGTGCTAATTTTAGTTATTGAATTGGACGATGATTTACTACAGGGCAACAATGTACGTAGTGAACACAAAATTGCATTTAGCAATTATATGTTTATTGTCTGAAGATTTTAATAAAATCTTTTCCCACCAAGAAATATAAATTAATTTACTGTGTGTCATACTAGTGTGTATTAATGACAAAAAATCATAACTTTAATCGTTTCAGCTCTATAAAAAATTGTGAGTCTATCATTTACGCATTAGCAGACTGTCAGCCACCAACAACCTACCAGACCCGCGGTACCACGCGCTCTGTACAGGCAGTATTTTCGTTAAAAAAAAAAAAAAGAAATCTAAGTAAAGGAACAAAAAATATTCTCGTGACCTGTTACGATCATTTTTGCCCAGCATTCATCCTAGAAACACTCGCCATAAATCTCTTGTTTCGCTACACCTACCGTAAAATGCTACAATCAGCCCCTCTTACCAACCAAACAGCTCCACTGCTACCCCACGAAATACACAACACACAGTCATTCTACCTTTCAGCTGTCTATTTATTATCCTCTCGTGGTCTAGGCGTTCGTGATGAACTGCTTTGTTGCACTATTTTCACATACAGTCATTCTACCTTTCAACTGTCTATTTATTATCCTCTCGTGGTCTAGGCGTTCGTGATGAACTGCTTCGTCGCACTATTTTAGTTTCCATAGCTACTGTTTTGTAAGGTGGTAAATATTTCTCTAATATCATCAATTTGTGACCATGTTTTCAACAATTTTCAGAAATATTTCAAGAGTTATACATGGTTTCTAAGCACACTTGGTCATAGATACGAAAATTTTACTGCTTCAGCCCTACCTTCGTCGATTAATGTCGAGAGAGTGTAGTAACAACAAACGAAGGAATCATTACATAGTCCAAGGATTAAAAATTTCCAGACCGAGAAGCTAGTTTTCATAGTTAGATTTCATATTTTCCTTTTACGTGATAAAGGGGAAATAATTCAACATCAGAGTTCGCTATCGTAACCTAATGTCGTCTTTACGCTTAATAGTACAATGGATTGACAAAACAAACACTATCAACAAAGAAGAAATGCCAATCGATACCAAGAGGAAAGGAAATTGTTGATTGTTTCTACAGATATAAAATTCATATAAAAGTGCTGCGAACAATTGTGAAATTGTATACAGGCTGTCATGGATGTGTATGGTCGTCACGTAGAGCCAGTTTGTAACCTGGAAGGTAAACTTGGTACGCCATTAACAAATGTTACCCTCGAATGTGGAAGTTAAAATGTGTTTCTTTCAATGGTTTATTCATTATTTCTCTTCTGCCTGTCATGACAAATGTTTCCACAATGATTCATTCCCCTACGAAGACTCGTTTTTCGTAGGGGCCCTCTCAAATACGGAACGTTTAATTGCAACTAGCCTGTATGCTTAATCAGGTCACACGAAGTAACATACAAGTGTTACATTGCAGTTACAACCTTTCTTTCTTTGCCCAATTCGAGCAAGATTTCATGGCAACTAACTTTATTTACTTAACATTCAGTTTTCTAGATTGCGGCGTTCTGTCAGACGAAAACAACCCTAGAAGAAGATGCTTGTTTCATGCCCATCAGTCTTCAGTAATTTACTGTTATATTGAGAACGCTGTTGGCCTTAATTGAATGTTAAAATGTTCAAATGTGTGTGAAATCTTATAGGACTTAACTGCTAAGGTCATCAGTCCCTAAGCTTTCACACTACTTAACCTAAATTATCCTAAGGACAAACACACACACATCCATGCCCGAGGGAGGACTCGAACCTCCGCCGGGACCAGCCACACAGTCCATGACTTCAGCGCCCTAGACCGCTCGGCTGATCCTGCATGGCCTTAATTGAATAGCAGTTACTTATGTACAGTACAATATGTTATATGAAACTTGTCTTTAAGTAGCAAGCTCTCATGAACATATAGCACAGTAAATTGCATTAATTTCCTACTGAAATGAATGGTAAAGCTTATCACTCAATAATGAATTCGTAATAAACGAAAATAAACATATTGCAAACGGAAGTCATTAGAAAATAGAAGAAAATACTGACGTATGTGAGCTGCTGAAAGCGGTTTGGAATGGGAAGTCTCGTGAGTGTACCGCAGTAATTTGTGCACGCACATTGTCGCTGAAACTGACTGCACTTTACTGTTCACATTTAAGTCACCGGAAAGGGATCAGAGCGTCTCTATCAGTGCGTCTGCATAATAAATACTCCAAAATAAGAGCTCCGTCACGGTTGCTACATTTGTAGTTGTCCGTCGCCACGCTGTGCTGCCCGCCCCCGGTGCCTGAACTGTATGACGTAAACAGCTATCGCCTTCCATTGTAGAGAGCCACGAATGTATGCCGCAGCTGTCGCCATTGTGAGCGCGACGGATTTCGGCGCACGTGAGGCTGCGTGGCCACGCATGTGAGCGGGCAGAATCTGTGACAGCTGGTTGCCAATATCTCACAGGCTGCCACGCTTCCTGGTGTGTACTGCTGTGCATTTCCCGGGTCCCTTTGCGAGTGCGAATATAACACGCATTGTTACACCGGACTTCCGGGAGTTTTATAGTACGCGAATCGTCATAGGTGTCGAATCAGTTACAGCCTATCTTGGCCTGTCATTAAAGCCATCATTCTCGACACCATCTTTGAAATTAGGCGTTTAAAGCTAAACTACTGCCACCTGTCATCAATAATGCCTGTATGCTCGGATGGGCCATCGGTTACCTTGATCCTTTTCTGTTCGTTTGATGAACAATGGGAAGGTAATTCTCTGTCGAAGCAGCTCCTTCATGGACCACAGCACCGCAGTAGCAACCAGGTAAGTTGGAAGGGCCGAGCGCAAGCTTTGACGTCGTACACTGACTACGGTAACCGCTAATTGATTTTGTTTATTGGTATTGACATGCTGCCATATTTTTCAAATATTTCCAGTTAGAAACAGGCTCATCGTGTAAGCGCTTAATACCAGATCACAACATGATTATTTTATTACACTAATTTGTTTACTGTTATGATACTGTGACCCGGTGCAGTAGCTGCAGAATGTTGGATGCTCACTTTAAAGAATCAAAAAGTAAATATCAAGTATAGTTCGAAACTATCAGCACATACATGCATCATACATCGTTGAGCGCGCTGTACCACAAATTGGCAAACCCCTTTACTACTGAACGGAGGAAGCTACGGCCTCCTTTGCAAGTTAAAAGTTTATCGAAATGTTGATTGCATTTCATGTGCGTCAATTTATGGTCCATAATGCACCAAACGTAATTGTGGCCATTGTGTGCAGTTTATACGCAGGTGCTTATGATCTTATGCCACTGGTCAATTAATTTCGAAAAATCATAACAGGTATGAAGAATAACTAAACGATAATCAATATATAATGCAACTATAAAATATTAAGGATTCATATTTTTTAACAAAGGCGATTCCTAAAAATCGATTGAAAAATTGCGAAATACAAAAACATACAGACTAAATATTCATTTTTCTACAAAAATACATCCTAACATGGAAAGGTCTGAAAAGAGTATAGACTTACCTCATTTACATCTGTGATAGATGCCACAGGGCACAGTACTCCGCAGTGTTATTAAATGAAGGATATATCCTTCGGAGTTAGTTACGCTTCGTTCTACAAGGTGCTTGATTTTCCGGACGAATCGTTCCACACACATTAGAATACGTTCAATCTCCATCATGCGATGTGCCCAAGGCTGAAAGTGGCCTGTGGGTGACTCTAGCTGAGGCAGAATGTTTCGTGATTATAAACAAAATTATGACTCCGTCAGCGTTTCTCAGTGAAGAATAAAACTTGTTATTACTCTTAATTAGACTGAATGGATCTGTTTCCTTTGTACTATTAATTGCAGGCGTAGTTTCATTTATAGTTATTTGCACAGCATGAAACGATAGTACCTAAAACAAGATAGATAATCGAACCTTTGAACGTCTCGATGACCTCAGATTTTGTAAAATTTGCTTAGTAGCATACGTATAAGCTGTCAATAGCTGTTGAGGTTTCTTGGCAGGCCAAGGAAGAACATTCACAAGAAATTTCACTGCTTTGTAGTATACCGAGGTCAATGAGATGGGTCTGTTTCTGATAGGAACCATATAAATAACTTTCGTTGCCGGATTATTGATAGATAGGGGTGCCGCTGAAAAACAGATATGTAACAACATCAAATGTTGGTTTGCTGTGCTTTAAGACTGAGAATCAATTTCGCAAGTAAAAGTTTGGTTAGTCATTGTTATGAATTCTGCTTATGTCACATCGGACACACTGGAAAGTGTAATTATTGAACGTATGCTGTGGCCTGCGTACTCCTCAGATCTAAACCCCATGAAGCATGCTGGGGATGCTCCCGCCAGAAGTATTTCTCTAAGAATACCCAATCCCCGAACCGTGCAAGAACTTAAATCCGCCTTGACAGAGGAGTGGACCAATATCCATCAAGGACTGAACCGTCTCGCAGCCAGTAAGAATAAGAAGTGCAAAATGTAGATTAGTACCCGAAGACGGCAGATTCCTTACTGAGTGTACGATATCGACCTTCTGAGCTGTTTAAAACATGAACGCCATTTATGTTTGCTTTTCCATGTGATGCAATCTGTACCATTTTTCGTTATTACAGATGTACTATGTTTCATGTCGTCCATCATTGCCTGTAATTATTCCTGTCAAACAATGTCTCTTTTCCTCAGCAGCTGTTAAGCAGAGCAGTTTGTTGAACGTTATTCCGACCTCACAGTGGACTCTGGTACGTGCTTTGAAATAAAGAGCCGCCGTTCGAAAACAATGGTTAACACTTTGTTAAGTATTGTGTATATCACCTCGTACCCATATTGGCGTTTTTAAGAAGCCGTACCTACCCCTGCATGGCTCGTTTATCTGGTGCTTTACCTTTTAGAAATGGGCAACCTCTGGTAATCCATGGTCCTGATTCCTATACTTACATAGTGCTTGCGAGCTGCCTCGTTACGGCGCGACAGCGACGCTCCTAGCGCCTAAGTCAAAACTATAGCGTCCTTGACGTTAAGTTAAAGGGTCAAGGCACCGATATAAATGGCACCCATTCCCGAAAACCCACGCATCAAAACATATGTTTCTGAGAGAACATTCATTCTGTGTTCAAGCAGAATTTATTCCGCTGGAGAGATTGAAACCAATTGCGCGCTGAATGCGGTCCGCAGGCCGACAGTTGCGCACTCGGTCTTCAGCGTAAAGTAAAGCAGTCATTAATCTCAATATTGTCTTGAACACCACAATGCTTTAGTAGGCATGGTCTTGTTGGAGATGATTTACCGTTGCCTTCCTCCGACATTTGAACTGACTTAACTTGGCAGTTATAGATGAGCCTACATTTTTATATGGAATCCAAACCACGGTGCTTTACCCTTTACGCTCCACTAAATACAATCAGCCTCCCACTTACTATCCCTTGGTGCCTTTGAATCTCATACAAACGTGACGTGGTATCACAATACAGCCAAGCGAAAAATCAAGTTAAAAGTGACTCGGTAGAAATAAATAACATACAGTGCCTCTAACGTAATGTCCTGAGTTTAGTGGCACGCGGATCGTACTCCACGAAGAGAGAGAGAGAGAGAGATTTTCACAGTTAACGGAAGATCACTGGTTTCTCTTGGCCTTCACACTGTATATTGATGCCTGAATCTAAAAAATGTTCAGATCTGTGTGAAATCTTATGGGACTTAACTGCTAAGGTCATCAGTCCCTAAGCTTACACACTACGTAACCTAAATTATCCTAAGGACAAATACACACACCCATGCCCGAGGGAGGACTCGAACCTCCGCCGGGACCAGCCACACAGTCCATGACTGCAGCGCCTCAGACCGCTCGGCTAATCCCGCGCGGCAATGCCTGAATCCAAACAGCAGCTCTCCTCTAGCCATGAATGTACACAGTGATCAGTTAATCGCACGCATAGAGGCAGTAACCTTTAGGCGTAGTTGACGACACTCGAGAGGAGTAGGCTTTTACCAGCATCTAATCATTTAAAACATCACTACGACGCATATCACTCCTAAGAGACGTCGACTACTCGGAGTGAGACAATAGCAGTCCGTCGGAACTTGCACTCTTATAAAAAGAAATGTGACACCACACTTCGTTAAACTCACTTGCTTATTAAGCTATAAATGCATCAGACGTATAGCAGTATACACTCTCAGCGTTCATTGAGAATTTTCTACTGAATAAAGCATCTTTTCACCATATCATCCTTCCCTGTTGGCGCAGAGCTGTGTAGTTTCGAAAACCGACCAAAGTTAACCGCCATAAATTATTTTATTCACACTACGTTCTTGAAGGACGTCCTTTCTGTTGGCTGTGAGGTAACTGCAGAACTTCAACAAGCTGCTGAATAAGCTCGTGCTGCCCAATATATTATGACTGTACAAGCGCACTGTGTTGGCAACGGCGCACCTCTTCCCGTGCAGGGACACGCAGTGTGAACAAGAGCGTCGGTCGAGATTTATGAGCGTGGCTGTTGCTACAGCTGCGTTTTACAACCATACTGGTATGCGAGTACACGAAACGTGCTTAGTGTAGGTGGTATCGCCTAACACATCCGACCTTGCCTCACACAAGCCTGTCACAAGTCGTCTCGGACAATTTGTAATGGAACATAAGTAGACTGGAATGTAATTAGCCCTCTTTCGACTATAACGTAGCATGAAGTCCAGGTTGCACGAAGTTAATTTTACTCTCGAGATTGTTGTGCGATACGCATATTGTTGTAGTAGTACGTCTCTTGACTGTTCTCTCATCGCAAATTAGCGCAACCGTAAAGATAGTCATTGTTTTGTGGTGAGTAATGGCAGGAGATCTCTTGTTGTTTGGAACAACTGTAATGTAGTAAGCTTTCCTAACTGTCCTTATTCAACAAAAACTCAATAGCTCATAACTCTAAAAGAGATATCTCTACAGCGGAGGGAACTATTAGTAGTAGTAATACATTTCCAAATAGCGTAGTTCACAGTAAAGTGAATTATCGTCGGAGCATACTGCCCTCGACAGCTATACTGGCTATTACCAAGGAAGAAGGACTAGAGTCTCACGTCTCGTATATGTTACTTAATGACAGAGTATTAGCTCCGCTTTAGACAGGACAGAATATCAGTCATGGACTAGTAGAAAGAAACATTTAGGGGTCCACATCGAGTGATCTAGGAAATCTAGAAACAAGCTAAACTGCGGTGGCCGCACGGTTTCTGTTCTTACCTAGTTACAGTTCCTGGCCACGTTATTAGACGCAATCTTTTTTTTTGCTTTTACAATTCATTTATTTCTGGGTTTTGGTTTTGTAAACTGGCTCACGTATCATTGTTTAAGAGATTGAATACTGTTAAAGAGCTATTATTGAGTGAAATAAGCTATTTTGTTGTGATGCATCGTTCTCGTACGAGCTCACTGTTGATTAACAGCTGCCAATTATAGTTTTGAGAACACCAAGAGCTGACGTGTTTGAAGTGTGAGTGCGTTGTTAACTACTAGTATTGTTGGTTACTGGTGTATTTACTACCGGTAGCCTCTAATGATTTCTTTGCTGATTAGTGAGTGATTTTACAGTCAATAAGATACAAAACTAATGGATAAAGTAAATGTTTTGACGCCTCGACAGAAAGCAGAGGTAAAAGCACTTCTTAGCACCAGTACAAGTATGTGATGAAATTGGCAGATTTTTCGAAGACTCGGCGTGTCAGACTCATCCGTAAGATGTGTAAAGAAGAAAACAGATTTTTGTGAGGTATTAGTCCCTCAAAGGAAGAACAGGTGTGGCAGAAGACCAATATTTTCACCAAGGTCAAGAAAAAGATATGCCTTGAGAAAGGACATTAGTTTGCAAACTCTCGCAAATCAACTTCAGAGCTCTTAGTCCTCCCTGGAAGCCTACATTAACAGCTGCTATGATGTCAAAACGTCTTGCATGGGCAATGGAGAACAAGCATCGAGATTTGGACTTCCGGAAATAGGTGAGTATCATTAAATTAGATAGTATTTGCCTTCATACAGTAGTGATAAATAAAGCAAATCTTAGTGGCTTCTTCATTTGGTTTCAGGTTTGTTTTAGTAATGAATCCACATTTTAAACTTTGATAAATAATTCTCAGTTCGTACAAAGTGTCCTGATGAAAAGTACCTTGCTCCGTATCGTGCAGACTGTGAAACACCCAATCAAAGTCATGATATGGCGTGTAATTAGTGGTAAAGGCTCTGGATGTCTGTACTTGGTTGAGGAAACAATGTGACAAGACCAGTACAAGGGGGTGTTACGGAGGAAGCTACTACCTCAGATGGAAGAATAGGTCCCAAAAGGAGAACCATTTGTGTTTATGAAGGCCATAGCTCCAACTCATGTAGCACGATCAGTAAAAACGTTTTTGCAGTAAGAAAACGTCTTCTTACCGTGGCCAGGAAATTCGCTCCACTTGAACCCAGTTGAAAACGTTTGGGGGCTGGTGGAAAGGGAAGTGGCAAAGGAAACGATCACCACAAAAATTTGTCTCATTGAAAAGATTATTCAAGTCTGGCATCGTCACTCACTGATGAAGGACACTGTACAAGCCTGCATTAGCAGTATGCCAAGGCGAACGGAAGCACTAAAAGCTGCTAAAGGCCGTGTGACAAAGTATATAAAAGTTAGGCCTAGTTCCGCTTATAGGATGCTTTTTAAAAACAATAGCAATTAATATTAAAGCTGAGTGGTTTATCAGTCATTAATAATTTGAGGTGTTTAAAGAAATTAAATCACTTTATTTACAATGATCAAAATCATCTTTTCACCTTTTTGTACTTCTAAACTTCTAGTGTTAAAAACTCCTGATGCGACTAACAATGTGGCCAAGGACTGTAGAGTCGTGTTAACCACTGGGGCACCTCACTCCGTTACAATGTTAATTACGGAAAAATATTGAGACTAGTGATCATTCCTGTAATATGAGCATTTGTCAACTCCGATTCATCACGTGAGCGTTAAATCAGAGCGAGCGTTGGTTAGATATGCTTCATAAAATTCGGTGGCACGTGAACACTTACGTTGGTTCTTCAGTGACACGACTGCAAGTTGTGTCGTAACATTACATTGCGAAAAAGCAATTATCAGAATTTAGAGCAGCTGTGCTCAACGCACTGATGCGTTTGAGCTTTGGTGCTGGCGTAGGATGCTACGTACAAAATGGACTGAAAGAAGAACAATGTTTCCATTATTGAACAACTCTATATCTCCAGACGCCTTTCTTTTCGAGTCACCGAAAAAATTATCCAGTTCTTTGCCCATATTATGAGAAGAGATGGAGAAAATCTAGAGAAAATAATCTTGCAAAGAAAGATCGAGGGCATGAGACCAAGAGGAAGAGCATCGACCATATGGATGGATCAAATCAAGCAGATCTCCGGTCTACCTCTTCAGCAGGCACTAAGAGAAGATGGCAATCGTCCGGGATGGAGACGTTTGGTTCATGGGATCACGACGCTCAGCAATGAGCACAATGACTTATGATGATGATGACGCTCAAGTCAAAATTAAAATAAAATATGTTCCAACTTGTTTTCGTGGCAGCAATATAGGCCACTGAACCGATGTTATTCCTAGCTAGACATACGTGTAAAGCTAGAGCGTATTTTATTTTAGTTTTTACTTGGGCATAGCTGCTATAAATTCTGGCGATTGTCTTTTCACAACGTAATTTTAAGGGGCTCCGGAACGCTCTATACCTGCAATGTTGAAATAACGCTTATAAATTACATCTTTCCTCACAAAGTATTTGAGGTAGGAAGTTGAACTTTTTACAGATTATTTATTGGAATATGGGCTACAACTTAACACAGGGATTTTACAAAATTTTAGTTCAGTTATTAAAGATGATTTTTTTTTCAATTGCAATGAAAATTCACAACTTTTTTTGCAATTTTTTATTTATATATTCAAAAATATACAGTTTTTTGGAAAAAGGCTGTGTTAAATTATGCAGAAGGTACTGTGTAACATTTACTGAAAGTTTGAAACAAACATGTTTGGAAGATCCTTAGAAAACATGTAATTAGTATGAGAAAATAAAAGTTTTGGGAATCAAGCGACAAAGATTGGATTAACTTTTTAGTGCATTCCAGGTCCATAGGATGGATTATCTTCATCCTCTGCAAACTCCTCCTCCAGCTTCCTCTTGTTCCTCCTCCTGTTTACTCTCGCTTGTATTTCTAGACTCTTTACAGCCCTGTCTGCAGCCCGAAGGCGTTCCTTGTCTAAAGCAAGCATCGCTCGTACCATGTAAGAACCTATCTTCATTCCCATATTTCTAAATACCTTGCACCTTACAATGTTGCCATCATTGAAAGTCGCAACAGCATCATACACACCAAAGTGAAGTGTTTCTATTCCAACAAATACAGTCTTGGGGATTCTCGACCATATAACACTATTTACACTTTCATTGGGGTTTTGAGTTTTTCCGTGAATACACTTTTTCAACAGTTCAGGTGCTGCTAATTCTCTGAAAATAGGTTTTATCACCTCCATTATTGCATGAGGCAGACTATGCTTATGAGTGTACGCTTCACCAGTTAGCAATCCTTTGTTATATTTACACCAACTGTCTTCTTCTTTGGGACACAAGCTATGTTGGGGATTTTCATCGGTTGAAGAAGTATGAAAAAAAAGAGCCCAAACAGCCTTCTTCATTTCGTCGACACTTTGTGTATGTTGCCTAATAGCCATTCCATAATAGTTCTGTATTTTGTCAATTACACTGTCAGTTAACCTTCCCTTCCCATCCAACCCTTTACCATCACTGAGTTTTTGTTTTTTGTACGAAGCTTTCAGTCGCCAAAGTCTTGTTCCCATTCGCTTCTGTACATATCCAATACACTCAAATTTCTGCACTACAACATCATCACCATAGGGCTTCAGTCCTTGAACATGTTTGAAACTTTTAGAATCACCGTCACCAAGGTAATTAACATATCGCACTTTATCACACGCCTCAGAACGCTGGAATATACTGGCAACACCAGCCACTTCCATTCCTCCACTACTGCCACTATAGTTAGCTTTGCAATTATTTTCATGTGTACCTTTATATTTTTGTGGACATCTACAATACTTTGATATTACTGCTACATCTAAAACTTCCCCTGTATACATACTGGTGGCAGATACTACACCATGAAGAGATGTGTGTCCCCGTTTATGCCAGGTACCATCGAACGCTGCAGTCAAATCTCTGTTACCATTATTTTCCAGTACTGCCTCTTCCACAGCGTTCTTCATAGATTCTATACAGACATCTTCTACTTTAGATCCTATTAATTTATTATAGGTCGTAAACTTGGTTGGGGGATTTGGAAGATTCATGATGCCACAGAAAATTGCACCTGCGGTAGCACCCTTACCAACTGAACGCAAGGAATAAACAAATCTAATGTTGTGTTCGTAGATTTTGCTACCATTTTCTTCAGTTGCAGTTACTGCAACACTGTTCCAAAAGGTGGTCATGTATGAACACTTATCACATTTCAGTTGTATTTCACTAGCAAGTCCTACGTGCTTTATTATGGAGAGTTCCAGACCAAATTCACTACAATGAATACATCTTACACAGTTTGAAAAAATTCCTTTGAGAACCAACATATCAAATATTTCATTCACATCCGATTCGCCCATAAAACATTCATAGTTTTCACTCATTGAACCAAGCTTCTTCTTTGAAGTATTTTCTTTCCCACTTTGACTGCTACGGGCAGGTGTACTTGAGAGGTTAGGTTCACTCACTTGGTTATCGTCTTTATTGTTTACAGTAATAACACATACCTTTAGCTTTCCAACATTTCTCCTTTTCTTAAAAGCCTTCAGAGGATTTCTAATAACTTTACTTTTACTCATTATTATACTTCAACAAAACAGAGACTCAAGAAACAGAATTAATTACGAATATTTTCGAGATAACGACAGAGTAAATAAACATGAAACAATCGACAATCACACCAGCGATATATATTGAACCATCACAGGTTAGCCACAACACATACTTTATCTCACATCACTAAAATGTACCTGATGAACACGGACGTTAATAATAACACCATTTGACAGCAGTTTAACAGCGCCACAGTGGGTCACGCCCATGTAGAACACATTTAAAAAAAAATTTAAAAATAGTTGTAGTCTTCGGAATTGAATAAATTATATATCTATTAAAAAAACGCAAAAAAGTAAAAATTGAACTTTTCATGATTTTGAGCCTTTCCGGAGCCCCTTAAGATTCTTCGAAATTTCATTCTGATGAAGACACCTTTAGTAGGTGTCGAAACCTATGTCAGGTGTACCAAACAGTTACATGCAACCGGTGGGCTGTAAAATTCCTATGTTTGAAAATTGTACACGGTCGCCATATTCAAAACTGTGAACGCTGTGTTCGGTTTTCAAAGCAGCTTAGCTGTTCCTGAACAAACTGATATTTCTAAAAAACTGGGTAGTGTTTTGGCAACATCAGATAATTGGTTACCATACACCAGGACCATCTGTTATGTGCTAAAATAATACGTTTAAGGTTGAAAGAGAAAGGCAAAAGATTTGCTCCGCCGATACTGTGGTCGTAATGATATGTGCAGTTTATATCCTACATATTGAGCGACTTAACGAAAGTCTGCATAAATAGCATTTCCAATCTTCTGCTGCAGCTCTTTCGGTCTGTGAGGATTATTTGAGTACACCTGATTCTACAATTTGCCCCCAGGTAATAATAACAGGGATGGAGTGCAGGCGATCGAGGTGGCCAGGAAACAGCACTGCCTCTGCTAATCGTCCTCTCCTCACCGAACATCTCTTGTGCTCGTTACAGGCTTGTCAAGGCGGTGAGTACTGTTAGTTACAGTAGTTTATTACATGTTCCACAGGTCATTTCAACGATTCTTTTATCGAAATGATATGGAACGAGTCCGTTTACAGGATATGTATACATTATTACTCTTAACATTAATAAACACATTATCATTTTATTCCTACTCATGCAACTACACTTAAAAACAAGTTTTTTTATTGACTACCAGTTTTTGAGTAGAAGCTCATCAAGAAGGAAGGAAGGAAGGTGGGTTTAACTTTCCGCCGACATCGAGGTCGTCGAAGGCGAAGGACAAGCTCGGATTGCGTCAAGGATGGGAAAGGAAATCGACCATGCCCTTTCAAAGGCAACATTCCGGCAGATGACAGGAGCGACTTAGGGAAATCATGGAAAACCAAAATCTAGATGGCCGGATACGTGTTTTAACCGTGGTCCTCCCGAAAGTTCGTCAGCGGAGTAGAAGGAGTTGTCCTGGAGGAATGATTTTAAATTGGATTTAATACCTATTTCGCTACTTATCAGACATTTTATGTTATCTGGCAAATGATTAAAAATTATTATTGCTGTATATTGCCCTCTTCTCTGGACCACTAGCAGCTTTAACAATGGGTAATAAAGGTTACTTTTCCCTCTAATGTTATAGATATGTTCTTCTCAAATTGAGGTAAATTATTTATGACGAATTTCACTAACGAAAATATGTGACGGTGCAGTTAAAATGCGTAGCTACTTGAAGAAGTACCTACATGACGTCCGTGGGTGAACAAAAAAATGGCTCTGAGCACTATGGGACTCAACTGCTGAGGTCATTGGTCCCCTAGAACTTAGAGCTAGTTAAACCTAACTAACCTAAGGACATCACAAACATCCATGCCCGAGGCAGGATTCGAACCTGCGACCGTAGCAGTCTTGCGGTCCCAGACTGCAGCGCCTTTAACCGCACGGCCACTTCGGCCGGCTGTGGGTGAACACCACATATTATTCCTTCTGTTCACTTTTGTGAAACCAGTACTTTCCTTCTAAGTGATGAGTTGCCCCAGAAAATTACTCCGTGCGACATTATTGAGTAGAAACATGCAAAATACGCCAGGAGGTTGATACGTTTGTTTCCAGCGTTAGAAGTTGTACGGAGAGCAAAAGTAGCTGAACTTAATTGTTTGAGAATTCCAGAAATATACTTCTTCCAGTTAAAGTTTTCAGCAACATGTACACCCAAAAATTTGGAGCATCCTACCCAACTTACTTCCTGCCGCTCATGTGCCACTTGAATTGTTGGTATGTCTGTTATTTCTTGTATAGAATAATGTAGTGTGTTTTCAAAATTTAAGGAGGGTCCACTTTCAGAGACCATCTAGTAATTCTTTGGAAAATTTCATTTACTAACTCTTGTGTTGATTTCTCTTTAATGGGATTCATTATAACACTAATATCGTCAGGAAAAAGTCCCAATTTTGCTTGTTGACTGTTAAGTGGAAGATCATCCACGTGCATATGGAATGGAAGTGTACCCAAAATTGAACCCTGTGGGACTCGCTTTGTGATTTTTACCGCAGTCATTAAATTTTCTATATTTCCGACACTGTCTGAATTACTCAGCACAACCTTTTGCTTTCTGCTTGTCACGTATGATTCAAACCAGCTATGTGTAAAGCCATCAATTCCATAAAACCTGAGTTTTTGTCAGAGAGTATCATGATCTACACTCTCGAAGGCCTCGGAGAGATCATAAAAATACCAATATATTACTATTTAAGGCTTTTACTATTTGATAAGTGAATGTATAAATGGCATTCTCAGTCGAGTAAGCTTTCTGGAATCGAAACTGTCGTATGTTCAGTACATTATTTCCAATCAAATGTGGGACTACTCTTGAGTACATTACTTTTTCATGTATTTTGGAAAAATGATGTCAGTCAGGAAACTGAACGATAACTGTTTAAGTAAGTCACGTCACTTTCTATGAAGTGGTTTAATAATTGCACCTTTTAACCGTTCTGGAAATATTCCCTGTACCAGTGATGGATTGCATATGTCACTAAGGACATTATTTATTAAGTTGGAACAACTATTCAGAACTCTGAAATTCTATCATCCTCACAAGAGCTTTTGATTTCTAGAATTTTTATAACTGTCTTGTCTTGCTGAAAATGTCTGTGCACTCTTCAACTTCAGTGATTTGAACCACATATGAATTAAACAGTTTCTGGAGGTATTTCAAATACACTTACAGTCTGAAAACTCTTTCACAAACAGTTCCGCACATGTTTCCCATGAACTGTGTTTCGCAAACCACTCAACAATAATGTTTTTTTTTGTTTATCGAGGGCACCATTTCGTGTTGCATTGAACTGGTCACTAAACACGTCTGCTCCCCTCACTTAATCACAATCAGACCTTATGATATAGCGTAGTACGCGGGACAGAGCACGTGGGCGATGCGCCAAGTGCAGACATGTGACAGCAATTCACTGTTATATCAAAATCACGGTTTCCAGCATTTCCTCTGATGGGCAGCTCTCCTGTTCATAACAAATGTCAATTCCGCGTCAGGCTTATAAATATTTTCCGTTGGTGCCAGCTACATGTTTTTATATTGGGCTAATCCTTTCATTTATCTGAATCTACGACATTCATTGGCAATATGTTTTACAAATTCTAATCTGTCTGCTTCTACAGTTATTTTCGCCCTTTCTAATCCCTACGGCGCCAAGTTAACCATTTCTGTGTATCTTAGCATACTAACTTTCAAATGTTAAGGGCTTTACATATTTTCCGTATTCTCCTTTCAGTTACCCCTTGATTTCGTTCTTTGTTCACTTAATTTTAACGTAGGCCTATTCATATACCACCACGTTGAAGCACATACAGTTTCTAGTTCTCTACTTTACCTACTTATATACTGGATGCTAGAGATACAGTTTTAGAAACACCCACCTAAATTCATTGTCAGAACAGGACATCAGAAGATTTGTTTGGGTGAATATTGCACTGTTCGCCAACACCACTCTGTTTTGTTAAGATTTAACCCAAATTTTGTGTTAGATACGCTGTCTATTTTACTCAACAGTTCTGTTTATTCTACCTGTTTTTCAGAAGTATTAGAATACAAAAACTCATAAAGCGAATGTAGATAAACTGATTAACTACTGTTTACGTAAAACAGACAACGTATTTTTCAATCCACAAATTCTCCCATATCAGCTCTATTTAACTGCCTTGTAAAAGTGCGTAAGATGCATCACGCTGCTAAAAGTCGAGGAATACAGCTTCAGATACCGTGGAGAAGTCGGATCGGAAATGTCGCGACCTTCTGTACGAGAGACTGTATTTGTTTACGAGCACTAAGTTCTCCGCAGTTCAGCTTTAGTGCCTTCCCGTAGGTTACGGAACCGTCTGAAAAAGTAGGTGGCAAACTATTCGTGACGGGCCTGACGCAACACCTGATAGACCGGTCTCCCTCACCGTAGCTCAGACTGTCGTTTAGAAGCGCGAGCTCGCCACGCGTGCTTCAGTCACACGTCGCAACCTGGGACCAACGATTAGCAGCTGAAACGAGGGGACGAAACGAAGAGCCAAAGCCTTAAGCATCCGCTTTCGGAATGTTAATATGGTACATTCATCATTCGTCATTTTTAAGGTGTTCATACCGGTTATTATCAAATTCTGCACTTATAAAGCTACAATAGTAGGCGTCAAGGTGTATCCTCACTTCAGTTCAATGAATGACATGTACGGGATACTGAAGTATCAGTGCCGATCTAGATATTTGTAGAGCAACACTTTCCATTTCCGTGAATGTACGCTGTGACCCAGAACTCCGTTAACATTTGAAAACGCAGTAATTCACAGAATGATGTAGGTAGAGAGGTAATACTTGACACACGCCTGAAATTAACCAGGCGAGTTCAAAGACGTGCCCACAGATGGCGCTGGACAGCAACACGAGAAGACCCACAAATGCAGAGTTACAACTACCAAAAATTCTAGAACTGTCATGAAAACCCCATTGCGTGACAAGAACGTCACGGTGTGGTGAGGATTTACCACATCAGCCGTGATCGGGCCCTTTCTCTTCGAAGAAATGCAGGGTGCTGCTTTTCAAAGTGTCAGCGTGACAGGTGCGATGTATTACGGAAACGCGTCATCCCTCCCTTGGCTGCGAACAACTGCTGGAGTATATGACATTTATACAGGATGGCGCTCCACCACATGTTGCTATACGTGTGACGGATCTCTTGCGCAGATCGTCTGGTGAGGATCGCGTTCTGAGCTGCCACAGCCCGCATCTCGTGGTCGTGCGGTAGCGTTCTCGCTTCCCACGCCCGGGTTCCCGGGTTCGATTCCCGGCGGGGTCAGGGATTTTCTCTGCCTCGTGATGGCTGGGTGTTGTGTGCTGTCCTTAGGTTAGTTAGGTTTAAGTAGTTCTAAGTTCTAGGGGACTTATGACCACAGCAGTTGAGTCCCATAGTGCTCAGAGCCATTTGAACCATTTGAGCTGCCACTTCCGTCATGCTGGGCCTGCTAGGACACAAAAACAAAACAATATCCGAAGGCAATTTCTTACCATACCTACTGATATGTTGTACAGTCTTGTCCACAACATTGTCGAATGCAGGTATTATTCGTGATCGATGGCCGACATGCTGAGCATTTGTTATAAATAATATCTCCTTTGCTAAAAATCAATTGTTATGCTAATTATTGCTTTCGTATCACATGAAACGCCATCCTTTGGTCATTTTGCGCACTTTTTTGACTTCACTAAAGCCCCAAGACATTTCAAGTATATCTATCGTTTTTACATCTCTACCTACATTATTCCTTGAATTTTTTAATTTAACGGACTTTTGGGTCACCCTGTATTTCATGGAGGTGTCATATACGTTTGTAGGAAAGATGCAGGCAGTTGCTACATTTTACTCCAAATTGTAGCCGCACATTCTAGCCGAATACTGGATACGGAACCAATTCATACACTGAAGTACCAAAGAAACTGGTATAGGCATCCGTATTCAAATACAGAGATACGTAAACCGGCAGAATACAGCGCTGCGGTCGGCAACGCGTATATAAGACAAGTGTCTGACGCAGTTGTTAGATCGTTACTGCTGCTACAATGGCAGATTATCAAGATTTAAGTGAGTTTGAACGTGGTGTTATAGTCCGAGGTAGCGATGAAGCGGGGATTTTCCCGTACGACCGTTTTACGAATGTATAGTGAGTATCAAGAATGCAGTGAAACATCAAATCTCCGACATCGGTGCGGCCGGAGAAGGTTTCTGCAAAAACGGGACCAACAACCACTGAAGAGAATCGTTCAACGTGACAGAAGTGTAACACTTCCGCTAAATGTCGCAGATTTCAATGCTGGGCTATCAACAAGTGTCAGCGTGTGAACCATTCAACGGAACATCATCGATATGGGCTTTCGGAGCCGAAGGCCCACTCATGTACCCTTGATGACTGCGCGACACAAAGCTTTGCGCCTCGCCTGGGCCCGTCAACACCGATAATGGACTGTTGATGACTGGAAACATGTTACCCGGTCGGACGAGTCTCGTTTCTAAATTGTACAGAGCGGATGGACATGTACGGGTATGGGGAAAGCTGATGACTCCATGAAGCCTGCATGTCAGCAGGGGACTGTAATTTTGTGGGGCGTCTGCAGTTGGAGTGATGTGGGACCCCTGGTACGTCTAGATACGACTCTGACAGGTGACACGTGCGTAAACATCCTGCCTGTTCACTTGCATCCATTCATGCCTATTGTGCATTCCAAGGGACTTGGGAAATTCCAGCAGGACAATGCGACACTCCACACGTCCAGAATTGCTACGGAGTGCTCAATTTACACACCTCCGCTGGCCAGCAAACTCCCCAGACATGAACATCTGGGATGCCTTGCAACGTGCTGTTCACAAGGTACCTCAAGCCCATCGTACTCTTACGGACTTATGGACAGCCCTGCAGGATTCATGGTGTCAATTCCTTCCAGAACTACTTCAAACATTACTCGAGTCCATGCCACGTCGTGTTGCTGCACTTCTGTGTGCTCGCGGGGGCCCTACACGATATTAGGCAGGTGTACCATTATCTTTGGCTGTTCAGTGTATTTTTTCGTACCACGTCTACGCCTCCTATTGAAGAGCGTCGATATTTTCGATTTTTCTTACGACACACTACATAACATACGACGCAATAGTTGGTCCTATGTCCATGAATAGCATCAATGTTCACCGTGAATCTCACAAGATTCTGTGACCGCTCCTATGTTGTCAGCATATTTACGTCCTAATATGGGCTGGCGCTGGGCTGTCTACAAAGAGGTGACCGTGGTAAGTATGAAAGTCCATCTTGCGGTTTGCTTATAGTTCGTCCGCTACGAATGTCATTTATTGATGGCTTGAGGGAACTTATTCTTTAGTACAAGAACCAATATATGATATATTTATGCAAATAGTTAGTAAATACACGTGTGGCAAATTAAAATATTCGTCTGTCTTTCATTGTTGGGGATTTGTTGCCTTGTATCAGCAATCACTCGAGAGAGTGACAGCATTCTAGGCATATCGAGAGCAGAAATGTTCCAATGTAAGAACAGCATACACGAATCATGGCAACTTATCATCTGGGATGAGTAACGAGAAATATAATCCGTAGAGATTGAGACTGCCGAACACTGAAGAAGATTGTCATACAAATACGTCTCAGTTGTCAACAAAAAGCTTTTAGTGTATGTTTTAGCAATTATAGTCTAATAAGAGGTCTATAATCTGCAGAACTACCACTGGACGCAACCCTTCGGACTTTATACCGTCATCGTCTTCAGGCCTTTAACATCCCCTTCATGTTAAAAATGGCTTTCACACCTCCATGCATCACGATCTTCTACAATAATCCTCGTTGCTCTTTTATGTTTTATACTATCATAACTCATCTTCGTCTCGGTCTTTATTCTCTCTTCGAATCAGACAAAGTAGGTCTGTGTTCCGTCTGCCACTAATTCACCTAACGTTGTGCCCATTCATTACAGTTAGAATTACGGCTTTCAGGATAGTTTTTTCTGTGATCCATGTTTTTGTTTTCACGTTTCTGTCAGTACTTCCTGCGACGCATTTCTTCATTGCACGGCGAACGTCCCTAGAATCTTTAATGGTCTTAGCATTATGAAGTTCATGTCCCAGGCACGCATGGTATTACAAGTTGATTGTAGACATTCCGGTTGAGACACATAAAAAAGTTTTCGAAAACTATTATTACGTCAAAAACACTTCTGCTCCGTCTTACTCATATTTTTATTCTTTTCCTATCCACCCATTAGTAATTTTTAACTGCTCTGAATACAATAACTCATCAGCTGGTAATGTGAGTTCATGGTTAATTTGTACAATAGGCTTTCTGATGTATCGACTATATATTATTTAAGTGCTGTTATGACGTTCTGCAGACCTACATTAGAAAGCGCTCTTTTAAGTTCTTCCCATTCATTGTCGAGGCTTACCAGCAATGGCGTAACGGAAAACAGCATAAAGCCAACAGGAAAACGTACCTAGTTCTTATATTTTCCATTAAAATATATTTGTCCTTTGTTTCCAAAGTATAAGGATCCCAAAACTTCCCTTAGGGAAAATAGTTCTTGTGATATTAAAACCTTTTTCTTAATTCCTTTATATACAGTCTAAAACAACCAGTTATTCGGCTTGGCATTGCTTAGTAGAATTGTTAGATGTTGTCCTGAGGGATAGCGTGCCAAATTTGTCGAAATTGCGGGTTAGTTCGTCAAAATCTCGAGATGGTTGGAGGTCGCTGCCCATAATGCTCCAAATGTCCTCATCTAGGGAGAGATCTGGCGACGTTGCTGACCAAGGTAGGGTTTGGAAAGCAAAATGAAACAATAGAAATTATCGCCGGTGCGGCTGGGTATTATCTTGCTGAAATATAAGCCCGGGATGGCTTGCCAGTGAGGGCAACAAAACGGTGTGTAGAATATCGTCGATGCACCACTGCAGTGTAAGAGTGATACTGCTGACAACCGAAGTGGTCCTGCTGTGAAATGAAGTGGCACCTCAGACGATTACTCCTAGTTGTAGGGCCGTACGGTGGGCGACAGTAAGGTTGGTATCCTACCGCTGTCCAGAGCGTCACCAGGGACGTCTTCGGCCTGGAACTTCATTGACTCGAGTATAATTGTCTTTAGTGTTGAGTCCCGCTTCGCAATGGTTTCCGGTTAGCAGCGAAGACGTGTCTGGAGGCGCCCTTGACGGCGTTGGGCTATCAACATGATTATCGCTTGGCAACCAGGAGTGATGGTCTGTGGTGCCATCTATTTTCACAACAAGATTCCTTTGGTTGTCATCTGCTGCATCCTTACAGTACAACGATACGTCGACGATATTCTGCGGACCGTTTCGTTCCTCTTCATGGCAAGCCATCAAGTGCTTACATTTCACAAAGACAATGCCCACGTCACCTGTGGTCTTGCGGTAATGCCTTTGATTAGTGATCAAAACGTCCTCGGTCCCGGGTTAGAAACCCGACACCGCTTAAATTCTGATTAATGATCAGCATTGCTGGTCGAAGACTTCCGGAACTAGAAGTCAACCGCTTTCTGCCAACGGCCTTGCCAAAGATGGCGGAGGAGCGGACAGAGTTTCTGGCACTCTCTTGTCCTTGGGGTGGGGCGCAAGAATCAGCAATGATCAAAGGCATGAGGATGCAAAAGTCAGTGGAAACCACTGCATTAAAGACACATAACTTGTATCCACAGGACGTGTGGCCTGTAACTGAAAAGTGTCATGATGATCTCTCCACTCGCAAAAGATTCCGCAATAGTCCCCCATTCGGATCTCCGGGAGGGGACAGCCAAGGGGGAGGTGACCATGAGAAAAAGACTGAATAATCAATGAAAGCATAACGCCCTACGAGTTGGGGCGTGGAACGCCAGAGGATTGAACGTGTTAGGAAAACTAGATAATCTGAAAAGGGAAATGCAAAGGCTCAGTCTAGATATAGTAAGGGTCAGTGAGGTCAAATGGAAACAAGACAAGGATTTCTGGTAGGCTCAGTATAGAGTAATATCAACAGCAGAAGAAAATGGTATAACAAGAGTAGTATTCGTTATGAATAGAAAGATAGGGAAAAGAGTATGCTACAGTGAACAGTTCAGTGACAGGATTGTTCTAATCAGAATCGACAGCAAACCAACACCGACAACGATACTTCAGATATACATACCGACATCGCAAGCTGAAGATGAAGAGATAGAGAAAGTATTGAGGGTATTGAAAGGGTAATACAGTACATAAAGGGAGATGAAAATCTAATAGTCATGAAGGACTTGAATGCAGTTGTAGGGGAAGGAGTAGAAGGAAAGGTTATAGGACAATGGTTCAAATGGCTCTGAGCACTATGGGACTTAACATCTGTGGTCATCAGTCCCCTAGAACTTAGAACTACTTAAACCTAACTAACCTAAGGACATCACACACATCCATGCCCGAGGCAGGATTCGAACCTGCGACCGTAGCGGTCGCGCGGTTCCAGACTGAAGCGCCTAGAACCGCTCGGCCACTCCGGCCGGCCGAGGTAGAGTCGTCGCTCTCATTGAGGAAGGAGGATGTTCCATCAGAGAAGCTGGCAGACGGTATGGCGTACCACATACCACTGCAACGAGGTGGTGGAGGATCTGTCTTGAAAGAGGCACCACCAACATGGCTCCTGGCTCAGGAAGGAAGAGAGTGATCTCACAGCAGGAAGGCAGGTACCAAGTGTCTAGGAGCAGAGAAAATCCCTTTCTGAACGCGAAGCAGTTGCGGCGGGACACCAACTTTCCCGGCTCCAGTGACACGATTCGCCGAAGGCTGAGAGACGCTGGACTGCATGCACAACGATCCACCGTGAAACAAGAGCTCAGCGAATACTACGTTTTATACCGGCTAGCATTTGCGGAGCTCCATCTGAGGGCTTTGTGGGACAACGTCATTTTCACTGATGAGAAGGTGTTTTCCACCAAGAATGACGGCCCACGAATCGTTTACAGGCCACAAGGGACTCGCCATCGACGCGAATATGTAACCACGACGAGAAGAAGTGGCCGGCTATCTGTTACCTGCTGGGGTTGGAATTCCGTGAGAGGGGTGGGAATTCTTCACAGGATAGAAGGAAGTCTGGACAGCGCACAGTATGCCCACATATTGGAAAATGTGATGCTTCTGTCAGTGCGAATGCAGTACGCAGAAGGGGACTTCACATTGGAAGAGGACCATTCTCCCATTCACAAGTCTGCATTTGTTCACCAGCGGCTCTCCACGATTGGCGTCAACGTCATGGACTGGCCGCCACGGGCGGATGATATGAACTCCATGGAAAACATGTGAGCTGAGGTCGCCAGAACATTAACAGAGGACTGGCCACGAAACCAACCAACTACTGCGGACGCTCTCTGGGACTGCGTCCTGGAAGCCTGGGAGGAAGTTGCTTCTTCAGGCTGTTACGTCCGACGGCTTATACATTCTATGCCAAGACGCGTGATAGAAGTACAAAATAATGAAGGATTCTGGATAAAGTATTAGAGCTCTTAAAATGTTTTGTTATATCTTCTTTTTCGTCATTTTTCCTCATAGGGAGCTAGTGGAAGATCGCGTGGCAACAGAAAAGATACAATATGGGTTAGCTTTCCTTTGAGTTGCCCTTTTAATTCAAGTGGGTTTCTTTTGAATATACAGTTTGTTAAGAATTCTATTCTGATTTCGTTTATACCCTGTCTACATACTTACAAACTAATCAGCGTAGATGGACTCTGTCACAGTAGTTTTTTGTTATTTCAAATACGTCTCTCTCTTCCCCTCCATCCATGAATACACACTCCGTCCTCCACACAATACGCCAACGATTTCGTATTATGTTTACTCGCCGCGCGGGACTAGCCGAGCGGTCTCAGGCGCTGCAGTCATGGACTGTGAGGCTGGTCCCGGCAGAGGTTCGAGACCACCCTCGGGCATGGGTGTGTATGTCAGTCCTTAGGATAATTTAGGTTAAGTAGTGTGTAAGATTAGCGACTGATGACCTTAGCAGTTAAGTCCCATAAGGTTTCACACACATTTGAACATTTATGTTTACTCGTTGTTAATATATCGTCTATTCTCTCTCACACACACTCTCTCTCTGACACTATCGCCGCAAGTGCCCTTCTACTACACTCCCCCAAAACTTTGTAAACAAATCTAGCGGTTTCCAACTTTTTCTCTTTTAATTGCTGCTGTCTTTACTCTCCATCATCCACTCATCACCTATGAAACCGTATTCTTTGATCTCCCCTTCCCTATAACCCATTCTTCGTTCTGAGAACAGACCTTCCTTATCTCTCGGTCCTAAGATAAAACGAACTGTGACATACATCTAAGTAAGCAATACTTTGCAAGCATTTCACGCTTATATTTTGCACTTCTGCACTTCTATCCATTCCCAGATCCCGCCCTCCTTCCTGTTACGCGTCCCTTGACATCTGCATCTACATCTAAATGAATACTCTGTAATTCATAATTACTTGCTTGGCAGGGGGTTCTGTGGTATGGTGGATTAATCTTGTATTGATGTGTAAAACGTGTAGGTTCACATCTCACGTCAGGAGTAGATTTTCAACACACACAAGTAGCTCTCCTTCACCCCTGGTAACGCCAAGTGCAGAACGCCAGTAAGCTCCGTAGTTCAATATCCGCAGTAAAGATAACATCGCTTCGCACCCGACTGGGCATTCGTTTGAGCTGTGACAGATGGAGAAACCCCGTAACGCAGAGACTCTGTCACCAGCAAGCCGTCGTAAACTAGAAAACATATTTCATTTAATGAAACAATGGTCATGTAAGTTCACAAGGCTCTTACTTTATTTGAAACTGAGACGTTGAAAATTGTGGTGCTGGGCTGGGATTATAATTCGATTTCACTGTGTTCCCGAAGATTGCAAACTCTTCTAGGCGTCCTCGAAAGGCACCTATCTGGTTTCGAATCCTGATCAGCACAAAATATTCATTATTTCATGTCAAGCCCAAGCATGCGCACTCCGAACTACTGGTGAAAAATAGTTGCCTTTTCAACGTCTCTTCGTGCGATGTCAGCTGTAACGTGTTCGTTTCAACTCAAAGCCACATGATGAGCTTTCTATCACAACATTACAAGATCAAACGTTTCCTTACATCTTTTCAAGTTCAAACATTCCTCTCCATCCTACTGGTGAAAACGGATTTGGGTTTGACGTTGTTTTCGTTGTGATCACCAACGACGACATGTTTTGGATTCAACTTCTAGCCAGCAGAGTATTTTCCATCACATCATTGAAAGTACAAATATGCCATTCCTAGCTTTTATTGGAAAAGAATTTGATAATTAAAGTTTCTTCATGACCACGTGTGCGGGGTCTGAATTCCATTCAGCACAGAACTTTTCGTCGCCTGATGTCTAGCTAAACATGCTCCCATGTCGCTACTGGTGAACCAACAATAGCTATTTAACGTCTGTTCCTGGCTAGAAACGACGGTGCTAATTGCTGGGTTCGAATCCCACTCAGGCAAAAACAATTCTATCGTCAATTAAGGTTCCAGCATTTCGCTATTGGTGAAAACATTCGATATTTAACTTCTGATTTTATGTACAGTCGTGCTCAAAGGTATCCGAACGACCTGAATTGCATTTCACCTGATTCCCATGCGACCTACATAACGCAGCTGTCTAGCATCTCCTCTAATCGCTCCTTGGTACAGTCGTTTGACTATTGAAAATGGTTCTAACAAAACACCACTAGAAAACACTGCTCTGTATCGCAATAACTCAAGATGTAAAGTAATACCACGATTCTACAAATATCAGGGAACACCTCATCACAGATAAGACTGTCCTTAAGGCTTGTAAGCTCAGATTTATTGCAATAAATGACATACCTGAAATGTTAGCACTCTCATTATTACGTCAGATAGGTAATGCACGTAGTAAGTTCGTCGTATTCATGATTTCCTCTTCAAAGTAACATACCATACCTGTTATTTAACACAAAATGTCATTAAAAATTTACGTTCTTCACGAGCAGCTAGTTGAGAATATGTATGAACTTCAAATGACACGACGAACCGACTCGTTCTGCATATGGATTCAAACCCAGGTCATGCAGGCTAGGCCGCGGTGGCAGTGCTGTTCTAGGCGCTACAGTCTGGATCCGCGCGACCGCTACGGTCGCAGGTTCGAATCCTGCCTCGGGCATGGATGTGTGTGATGTCCTTAGGTTAGTTAGGTTTAAGTAGTTCTAGGTTCTAGGGGACTGATGACCTCACATGTTGAGTCCCATAGTGCTCAGAGTCATTTGAACCAATCATGCAGGCTAAGACTTCGTGGCTGACGGAAATTAACAGTCATTCCTGACTAGGTATAAAGAGAGTGATATACCTCATTGCTGGACAGTATCAGTTAGCAAATATCAACTTTAAATTACATAATATAACAAATTTTTAAGGGACGCGAATTCCTACCCAGCATCTTGTGTCCCTGTTAACGAACTACGAGAGATGTTAACTTACTTGAAATGCAGTGAAGTGAAGCTTTGTGTTGGACAGGGATTCGAACCCAGAACCTAATCGGATTGTTATCGAAGCACAATCAACTTTGACATATCGGATTTTCTCACATATGTTGTTGACTACACACAAAGAGACGTCAGCTAACGAATTTTTCTCCACCAGCAGCTCGGAATAACATCCTTGAACTTAGAGTGATCTCGCAAATATTTCTGTGTCTCACTGGGAGTCAGAAACGTCAGATATCGTTAGTATGGGGACAACGAATGAAAATGCATTAAAAATAAAAATTATTATCCACCAGCAGTTAGGTGTTCTCGTGCTAGAGTTTGATAATACATAGTGAAAAGTTTAGTGCTGGGCCAGGATTCCAACCCATTCATGCGCAACATGTGGAGATGTTGAGGAATCTGCAGTTTTGAACAAATAACAAGTTGTAGTCGAACTGTATTGTCACGAAGGGATCAAATTCCGCGTTAAGGGCGGTCTGAGTTGCATTCCCAGTTCAAAACCAATTTTATCAACATACAGAAGCTCAAATAAAAGACGGAATAAGTGTCCTGTGACCATACACAGGGTTTGTTTCGTCAGTAGAAACAAATAACTAGTATAAGAAAGGTTACATGTCGCCACTCCTTGCTTTATTGTGGTTCCACCTAACGTCTACTTGATAGAGAAGGAATATCATGTTTTATGTGATTTTTAGACCACAATGCCATTATACCTTCTTCACTTGGCGTAGCCAGAAGAGAATAGAATCTGCCTCTCCCTATCAAAAAACATCGGCAGAAGTTGGAATCGAACCGAGACCATCATCATATGAAACTATCATCAGTCCAACAGACCAACAAATCCTCTTCTCTACGACTCATTTCTCTATCATATCACCGATGCGGCACACAAGATGAGAATTCTGACACACAGGCTCCCTGTAGTGGTCTGCAGGATGTTCAGTACATTCATTTACTTGGTTGACCGAATCGCCATGAACTAGCTGCCTTGGCTATCCAGTGCATACATTCGACCCTATTTTGTAATCACCGAAATACAATAACGTAACTGCCACTTACACAGAACTGCCAACAGTGTATGATGCAGAAATTTAAGTAGGAAGTGTTCCTTTCCATTTGAGCTACTCTATTGCGCTATCTGTTTGTTGAAACCATCGTGCAGTGCAAAAGAAATGCTGTAACTGTCTGTCTCTCAGAAGTCTATGCATTATCTCACAGCACTGTGGAATGCCGAAGTTCTGGAGCAACTGTTATTCACTTCTAGAGGTGCTGTAGCTACGTCACAGCTAGTAGCGTAACGGTAAGCGTCGCGCAGTGTTGATACGACGTCGCGTGTTCTATTACACTCGCTACTACATTTTTTTTAAACGCAATTCTGCTGTCTGCTGGAGTTATCAATTTAATGAAACTTTGAACATAATTCTCTTCACTTCTGGACGCAAAATAGTCGCATGTGGAAAAAAGGGTAACTTCTGCGTCATTTTGTTCTTTTCAGGTTTAATAGACGGCCAGGCAGCAGATGCGTCTCGAAGCTTTTGTATTATGTATGGGGAGAGTACATCGTGCCAAAATAGTCAGTAAAGTACTTTATACATTAGCTGTCGTCTGGTAGTGGCATTTTATTCTTCATCAAACCTTTTTTGACAGCTTTAACTCAGAACAAATTTTCTACAGGCATGTAATAAATAAACTGCATGTGCATTGTCAGACTGTTATCTATAACATCAGAGAATTCGCATATATCGTTGATGATTAATTTCGCTCTCATGTTTAGTATTGTTTTAACAACACTAGAAGAAACCTTACGAAAACTGTGCACTGTATTGTAAGAAATGAAATAAAACTACCCACGATAACCTTACGACGAAAGTCTGTTTTAACAAAACTGAGTATCTATACACAAGCATGCTTCTATCTGCACGAATTAGTAAAATACTACTCACTTAGATTTCGATTGGGGTATGCTGTGTCATACTTATCAGGTATGCAAATGTGGCATTTCATAAATAAAGTTACGTATTCCTAGAAACCCAAAATTTGCTTGTCAGCAGCGGAAAGTGGCGTTACCTGTTGTGCAGCATTGTAAGTTTTTCACCATTGCACATTGAGCTGAAAGTATTTTCTTGCGATTTGCTAATCAATGTATTTCCTTCATACTTATCACCCTGGCATGGGAGTCTTAAATGAAGAACATTATTGAATTTCGTATCGTTGACGGTCAATTCGAATTTCTTCAGAGACGCTTGTATTGTATAGCAGCTTGGCAGTCAGAAAGCCGAGATCTACGACCATTAACACAACTTACTGAGTAGAGCTGCCAAGAGGATTTGATTTGTAAAGGTTTTCTTCTGATTTTGTTGCAGAATTTTTTCTGGGAATTCGCAGCTCCATGAAATAATGCACACAAAAATCTCGTACGCGCCGCCCCTACCACGGTTAGAACCGACGATTTTCTTAACCGTTGGAACACGAGACACCGGCGGTACCACGAGGCTACGGACGCACTGCTGCCAGCACGCCACTCTCGTCATGGTATTGGTCGCTCAGCCTGATAATGCATCGTGAAAGATATTAAAAGTTGTCACTTATGTGAAGAATAGCATTTCTTTAGCCAAAAAATTGAAATTTCTGTCTCAGTGTCTTAGTTTACGTGTGGATTATATATCACGAGTCACTCAAATGGAAAGGGAATATCAAGTGAATTTAGCGAATCAGTTCAGTACGACACGCAGAAGTGATTGCACTGTCACAGTGTTGCCAAATGTTTGTGACGATGTTGCCAATTCTCAGCTGTGCTAGGAACAGCTCTGTAGAGTTGTTGTTGTTGTTGTTGTGGTCTTCAGTCCTGAGACTGGTTTGATGCAGCTCTCCATGCTACTCTATCCTGTGCAAGCTTTTTCATCTCCCAGTACCTACTGCAACCTACATCCTTCTGAATCTGCTTAGTGTATTCATCTCTTGGTCTCCCTCTACGATTTTTACCCTCCACGCTGCCCTCCAATACTAAATTGGTGATCCCTTGATGCCTCAGAACATGTCCTACCAACCGATCCCTTCTTCTGGTCAAGTTGTGCCACAAACTTCTCTTCTCCCCAATCCTATTCAATACTTCCTCATTAGTTATGTGATCTACCCATCTAATCTTCAGCATTCTTCTGTAGCACCACATTTCGAAAGCTTCTATTCTCTTCTTGTCTCTATAACTCTGTAGAGTTATAGGAGGAGAATCCCGTGCTGGTGTCATAGGAGGATACGGAGAGGAGGCGCGGTGGTTTGGTTAATATGCAGCGTTTTCTCCTACCAGCTGTGTCTAACATTCATGTGTGTAATCTTCCATCACGATTACAGTTTCCCACAAAATATATACGAATAAAACACTTACCTTGTTACTTTGTTACAAAAGATTATTTCAGTACAATAAAAAGTCTTTGGAAATCAACTTTGCCAACCTGTCACAAAACGTAAGATAACAAACACTTTGCACCTCGAAATCGATTGCATCTATGTGCAGTCTTGTGATCATACAAGTAGAATTTTATGAACTGCACGAGAATGTAGAAAAATGTTGGTGCGAATGGAAGCTGTAAGAAACACAGTTACCTAATTATTCTGTACCACGTAATAATCAATTCATTTCATAATTCAGAAGAGAAGAAACTAAAAATTATGCCCATTAAGACAGAAACTAAAGTGCAGATGTGGGCACTGTGCAGATCTGCGCTTTTTCATCTTCAGATCTATACAAATAATGTATAGTAACCAGCGTATTCATTGCTTTCGTAATGTTTCCCTCTTGTTTAGTCTTCTTATGATGAACTGGATCCACACCCATGAGTCTGATTTTTTCTTTGTATCCTTCCATCTACTATCTTTGTGTGTTATTGTTCGGTGTTCAAAAAGCAAAATATTGTGCCTACTCCCACGAGGTATTAAAATGAGGTCGCAAAAAGGCTAACGAATTGTAATCAAAATACAGTGAGACGCCAATTTTTCTGTCGTCATGGTGTTAAGTGGACAGAAATAGTTGGGTGTTATTGTCGTCTTTTCTTATTGAGATTTTCGTATTACCATGACACAAGACGCCGAGATAAATGTGTATATTCACCGTGACGAAACATCCCACATTCCATTCATCCTGATCCATTCGTTACGTGCATCGGCGGTAATGAGTGATAGGAAAGCTATTGTGGGGTGACGAATAACAATAACAATGGTAGCAAGTACTGCTTTACAGACGATTAACAAAATAACCAAGAATGGCTGAGTGTTTAATTGGCGCACTGAGTAGGTGTTCTTACCACTTTGCTACTGAATTCTGTGCTAGTTGTTTGCAGAGAGAAAACAAAGAATACTGTAGCCATACATATCGCTAGTACAACGAGATATTACCTATCAACTATCCTTGCTTTACATCACGAACGAACATGGCGTCACTGAGCTGATATTTGAAATACATTTCTGTTTTCTCTCTCTGTCTCCTCTCTCTCTTTTTATTTTTATTTTAATTTTTTGAGGAAAGCATCGAGAAGCGCGATAATAAGCAAGTAGGCATATAACCTGTTTACAGTTATTTTCATCGGGATACATAATGCAAAAATACAACTTTTAAGTGTGTTATTGCGTAATTCCAGTTATTGACAGTCTATTCGTGAGCTTGCTCGCATTCAGTGGGGTGAAACCTATCACAGAAGAAAGCACAACACAAATGTTTCTTGCACCATGCGCAACACATAAATGAAATCTCGCTGCACTGACGTGTTGTCCGATATATTGCACGGAAAACATATCTGATTCATGTTGCTAAATACAGCTCTATCAGATATCAAGTTGGAAGCGTACCAAGTGTATAAAAGTATATCTTGAAATACGCAGAATGGCCCGTAGAGGTATTCGACTGAAACATAGCCATGACCAAAATTGTAACTGGGGTCGACAGCACCGTCGTCTACCACCTTGACAACTCGAACGGTGACAGTGCTCGGCCGGTTACTTACGTTTACTGGTATCAAAGCTACAGCATGAAAACACAAAAATGTTAATAACCCGAAGATCATTAGTTTTGGAACCCATAGAAAGTAAAGCAGTCATCAGTCGCAAGAGTGGTTTGAACACAACAGTGCTTTAATAGGCACGGACTTGTTGGAGGTGGTATGCTGTTGCTTTCATCCGACCTTTGAGTTGACTTACCTAGCCAGTTAATATGGGAACCTACAGTTTTACGTGGCTTTCGGACCACAGTGCAACTCGGCATTTTTCACATCAACAAACTGTGCCCCAGGGGAAATATGTGTAAAACGGCATATAAAAATCATGGGACCGGTGAGGGGTCGAACCTGAGACCTCCGTATCCATAGTCTTGCTCTTTATCACCTTGCCACCATGCAGCTAACACTGTGGTTTCTGCTTGCCATTAAAATTAAGGATCTCTTGTTTGTGCCTGCGTTTCCACTTGCATGTCCCTTAGGAGACCTTATCTTTGGGATTACCCTCGTATACGTGTGTGTAAACGCCTTCCAATGCCCACTCAAGGAAGACAAGGATACCTAGTCTAGCTTCAATATTACAAATACGCCTCTGTTTGTGGATGAACGCAGACTTAGGCTGATAATCATTTTGAATATTTATCAGTACTGTACCCATTGGTGTGAAACTCGTTTTCTACCAATGATTCCCACAGCTACAGGAACACTACTTTAATACCTCTTACACAAAATACTTACGCAGGGCTATCAGACGGAAAGATCAACCTGACACAAACAGTGGGAAGTTTGTTTTACAACCTTCGTACCTGGATAAAGAGCTTTTCCTATTTGAGATAACTGTGAACGTTGCTACATACGACGATTTAAGAAGAAACGAAATTCCTTCAGTTACGCCAATGTTTAAAGAAATCGTGTTAACGGCACTAAATTGTGGTTTGTAAGTCGTTTACCAGCCGTACTCTGCAGCATTCGCTGATTCGAAGGCAGAAAGCTTACTGACAAATTTCACAGAAGGAAAAGGGGGACGAAATGTCTCCCACTCGAAGGTCATGTTTTACTTAAATGATTCCAAAATCGGGTAAAACGAACAATGAGGTTGTCAGTATAAGCACCTTACTGTTGTCAATATGATGTTGCACCGCCCAGGGCATGTAATGATAAAGGGCCCGTTTAGGTCAGGCATATTGTACACAGAAGTGGAAGAGAGAGCACCACTAAATTGTATAGTCCGTATGCATTGCATACACACAGAAATTACTGTTACAGTGTACTTATGGAGCCCAATGACAAACAGTCTTCGCTACATTAGGTTACTTAAACTGGCGTCACTTTGAGCTAGAATTTATGGCCAGCGACTAAGTGTAAGGACAGTGAGTCGGATGCGGGTTTTGCAACTGTGAAATACTTTCCTTACATTACGGAAGCGAATATTAAATTTGAACTAATATTGCGAAAATTTTGGACTTGGATAGCTTAGAATGAAAATCTTTCTGTTTATTGCAAAGGAAAACAATTGATTTTCTAAAACATTCTGTGTCATACACAACTTGTAACAGGTCACGTCGACCAAATCATATGGTAGAACCGACAGCGACGTATATTGGAAGGCAGTATGATCCCTTGGCTTTTGGTTTGGCAGTATTCGACAGCCATTTCTAGGCGCAAGTGAATGAAGAAAGGCAGCGCGTTTTCGTTATCAAGTAACGTCTTCATCAATTACTTTAGTTTTAATGTGATCTGCGGGTAATTGCTGATGTTTGATATTAACATGAAAAGGATTCCGTAGACAGGGAAAGAACTTGTTCTTGGGAAACGACTTCTATAGTGATCAAAAGGCATCAAATGATCTTCAAGTACAGTGTTCCAGCAGCGGTATGAAGAAAATGATAGTAATAATGACGGTGATAATCGAATTATCCGGTAACTTCACACTTCGCAGTGGATTTTCTGGAACTAAGAAATTTCCTGAATTAGTGAAAATTTCAAAATGGCTTCAAATCGAGGCTATGACGCCTAGAAGAGTCTTTACATCCTACTGACATGAGAACAGCATAATCTCCACGTCAGAAGCTTGCTTCTACTTAACCATTTAATAGACTCGCGTTTTTTTCCACCGTGACTCGTTTAGTAAGCTAAGCACATCATCCATTACAGCACACTCCTGGGGCTGGGAAATGTGGCCACAATGGTCTGGTGGGACGAACTATCACAAGTGCAATGCGTGGGTTCAGGCATTTACTTTTGAGAAGCACAAACAGCTTTACTTTACCTCTGATAACCTCAAGAGAAAGCTGTTATAATCCAGAATCCCCATTAAACATCACGTTCCATCATTCCAAACTGGGCAGAGCCGGTTTACGTTGGAAAATGACATAGGTGGAGGTCAGGGTAAACAGAAATACTGTCACCAGTAAACGTACTTACATTAGAAAATTTTATTTTATTTGATGAACTGATAGCCGTCTAAAGGAACAGGGCTCTTATTTTACTTGTACTTGATTGAACTAGAGACGTTGAAAAATTTGGTGCTGGACTGTGATTCGAATTCGTATCTCCTCTTTCGAGGATCTGAATCTCTCGGAACAGTATAGTTCAATCATTTCATTCCTTTTCCCAAGACTGCAGTCTTATCTAGGTCTCCTCCACAGGTAAATACGTGGGTCCGAATCCTGAACCAGTACAAAAATATTCATAATTTCATTTCAAGCCCTATCACGTGCACACCGGCCTGCTACTGAAAATTAACGTGCATTTTTAATGTCCCTTCATGATGCCAACAATTTCTGGACAAACACGCACACATCTTACTGTTGGTGAGTAAGCAATTGATACTTAAGCAATATTCGTGGACAATAAAGAAGAACGATAGGAGTGCGGTTCGATTGTCGCTCAGGCACAAAAATTTGTGTCCTTATTTTAGGTTAAACACCTAGCAGCTGGCAAGAAAAACCGATACGTAACATTTGAATTTACTTAGTTAACAATCCGATTACGTCTTGGGTTCGTATCTCCGTCGCAGAACTTCACATCATGTGCTTCATCTTTAAATTCATATACACTTCGTTACTTCTGAATTGAGGTATATCAGACATCTTTCGTGGTTAGTTAACAGGGATGAAAGGGTCTTGATAGGAGTCCCGGTTTATTACAAAAATTGTCGTCTTTTATTTTCAAGTTTAGATTTGGTTACTGATATAGGCGAAAATTTCGGTACTTTATGACTCTTCATGGATAGTCAGCAATATGATATGATTAAATTAGATTAGATTAATACTTGTTCATAGATCATGAATACGACATTTCGTAACGATGTGGAACGAGTCATTTTAATGAAAGATTTCTTTACATACCAGTATTCAATTTCTTTACAACAATTTTTTACCCTCTCCCTCTCTCTCTCTCTCTCTCTCTCTCTCTCTCTCTCTCTCTCTCTCACACACACACACACACACACACACACACACACACACACACATTCTCATTTTATTTGTTTGTTGTGCTCGACTACATGCGAGGCACGAAAACGTCCGTGAATGAGTTTCTTAGTTTTGAGTACAGTTACGAAAGAAAAACAACTATGAGAGTTATTGATTTATGATGCTTAGTAGCAGTCAGTTCTGAGTATTATTAGCAAGTAAGCTCCAGTCCCTAAATCTAGTTACAGAAAAGCGAATCAGACGCATGACGTATTCCAGGCCGTAGCAGCCGCGACTTTGAGGCGCGAGCTATGGTAACTTCCCAGCCCGCTGTATGATAACATCGGTTCGTCTTCTTCCTGCTGGTAATGTAACTGAGATTTGGCAACAACGCAAGGTATGTTTGGCAACTCAGTGATCGACGAGTTACTTCCTGGTGTGCACGGAATTAAGCCTCAACGTTCACGTGATTTCTCGTGTCATTTCCATTGAATAACCTGAGTTGTTATCGCTTGATGTGTATCAGAAGATTGTAAATTTACGGTTTTCAGCCCAGCAAAGTCATTGAACGTGGCAATCGCAACTAATCTCGTCCTGTAAATAGCGGTTTAAGAGTTCTAGTCACTATTGGCCTCGTAAGAGGGAGGCGCAGACAATATCTATCCGCTAGCTCTGTGTCGACGTGCTGATCTGTGGAAACGCGACTGTTATGGTTCGCGGTACCAGCCTCGCTGAATGTAAGGTTTTTATCCCTTCTGTGTAAGAGCTGCAAGCAGTCAGATTAAACATCGATAAGCGAATCGTAAGAAAATACTTTCAGCTCATAGTGCAATGGTGAAAATCTTACAATGCTGCACAACAGGTAATGCCTCTTTCCGCTGCTGACTAGCAAATTTTGGGTTTCTAGGAATATGTTACTTTATTTATGAAATTCCACGTCTGAATACCTGTTGAGTATGACACAGCATACCATTTAAACACAGACCCAATCGAAATCTAAGTGAATAGTGTTTTACTAATTCGTGCAGATAGAGGCATGCTTGTGTACAGATACTCAGTTTTGTTAAAACAGGCTTTCGTCGTAAGGTTATCGTTGGTAGTTTTATTTCATTTCTTACAATTTAGTGCACAGTTTTCGTAAGGTTTCTTCTATTGTTGTTAAAACAATACTAAACATGAGAGAGAAATTAATCATCAACGATATATGCGAATTCTCTGATGTTATAGATAACAGTCTGACAATGCACATGCAGTTTATTTATTACATGCATGTAGAAAACTTGTTCTGAGGTAAAGCTGTCAAACAAGATTTGAAGAAGAATAAAATGCCACTACCAGACGACAGCTAATGTAGAAAATACTTTTCTGACTATTTTGGCACGATGCGCTCTCCCCATACATAATACAAAAGCTTCGAGCACATCTGCTGCCTGGCCGTCTATTAAACCTGAAAAGAACAAAATGACGCAGAAGTTACCCTTTTTTCCACATGCCACTATTTTGCGTCCAGAAGTGAAGAGAATTATGTTCAAAGTTCCATTAAATTGATAACTCCAGCAGACAGCAGAATTGCGTTTAAAAAAAATGTAGTAGCGAATGTAATAGAACACGCGACGTCGTATCAACACTGCGCGACGCTTACCGTTACGCTACTAGCTGTTATGTAGCTACAGCACCTCTGGAAGTGAACAACAGTTCCTCCAGAACTTCGGCATTCCACAGTGCTGTGAGATAATGTATATGGCCTTATCTAGACTTCTGAGAGACAGACAGTTACAGCATTTCTTTTGCACTGCACGATGGTTTCAACAAACAGATAGCGCAATAGAGTAGCTCAAATGGAAAGGAACACTTCCTACTTAAATTTCTGCATCCTACACTGTTGGCAGTTCTGTGTAGGTGGCAGTTACGTTATTTTATTTCGGTGATTACAAAATAGAGTCGAATGTATGCACTGGGTAGCCAAGGAAGCTAGTTCATGGCGATTCGGTCAACCAAGTAAATGAATGTACTGAACATCCTGCAAACCACTACAGGGAGCCTGTGTGTCCGAATTCTCATCTTGTGTGCCGCATCGAGCTGCTGGTGGAGAAAAATTCGTTAGCTGACATCTCTTTGTGTGTAGTCAACAACGATATTTGTGGGGTTCGATTCCTAGTCAGCACTGAACTCTTTGTCATATTATGTCTAGTTCACACATGCTCACATGTCGCTGCTGGTGTAACAAACCCATACTTAACGTTCCTTTTCTCTAGAATATAACAGCGATATGTGCCGGGTTGGAGTCCTGGGTTTTAGGTTAAGTCTTAGGTTAGTGGTGTTTAACGTCCCGTCGACAACGAGGTCATTAGAGACGGAGCGCAAGCTCGGGTTAGGGAAGGATGGGGAAGGAAATCGGCCGTGCCCTTTCAAAGGAACCATCCCGGCATTTGCCTGAATCGATTTAGGGAAATCACGGAAAACCTAAATCAGGATGGCTGGAGACGGGATTGAACCGTCGTCCTCCCGAATGCGAGTTCAGTGTGCTAACCACTGTGCCACCTCGCTCGGTGGAGTCCTGGGAAGAAAAAATTAATGTTTCGTCTCGTCATTTCATTTAATACATCTAGCTACTGCGGAGAAAATCCGATATGTCAAAGTTGATTGTGCTTCGATGACAATCCGATTAGGTTCTGGGTTCGAATCCTTGTCCAACACAAAGCTTTACTTCACTGAATTTCAAGTAAGTTACTTGTGAAGAAGGAGTATTTAACATCTCTCGTAGTTCGTTAACAGGGACGACAATAGATGCTGGGTAGGAATTCGCGACCGTTAAAAATGTTTACGTTATGTAATTTAAAGTTGATTTTTGTTAACTGATACTGTCTAAAATCTTTATGCCTAGTCAGGAATGACTGTTAATTTCCGTCAGTCACGAAATCTTAGTTTGTATGACCTGGGTTTGAATCCATATGCAGAACGAGTCGGTTCGCTGTGTCATTTGAAGTTCATACATATTCTCAACTAGCTGCTCGTGAAGAACGTAAATTTTTAATGACATTTTGTGTTAAATAACAAGTATGGTATGTTACTTTGATGAGGAAATCATGAATACGACGAACTTACTACGTGCATTACCTATCTGACGTAATAATGAGAGTGCTAACATTTCAGGTATGTCAGTTATTGCAATAAATGCGAGCTTACAAGCCTTAAGGACAGTCTTATCTGTGATGAGGTGTTCCCTGATTTTTTAGTATCGTGGTATTACTTTACATCCTGAGTTATTGCGATACAGAGCAGTGTCTTCTAGTGGTGACTTGTTGGAACCATTTTCAATAGTCAAACGACTGTATCAAGGAGCTGCGTTATGTGGGTTGCATGGGAATAGGCGAAAAGCAATCCAGGTCGTTCGGATACATTTGAGCATGACTGTACTTCGTTAACAATCCCTGTCACTAGCTTTATATGATGGCATTACAATTTTAAACATGAGCATACCTTGTTCCTTGTGAATGACACCATATTAAACGTCGTTGGGGGTAGTTCCCAGGACGGTAACTGTTATGACAGGATTCCCAGTGCAGGACAAACATTTTCGTCATTTATTTTCAGTATCTGAATTGATAACTGATACTGGTGCAAATGTCTATACTTCACGTCTCTTTATGCCTAGTGATCCGGTCTTAATAAGGCACAAACAAAGCTTAGTTAGCAATGGCTATAGGTCCTGGGTTTGAATCCAGGTCCAGAACGACGATGTTGGTCTTGTCATTTAAAGTTCAAATTTGTGTACACGTAGCTGTTGATGTGTTACGAGAACAATGATATTACTGGTGATTCACTGTTAATGTTGAGATTTGATTAGATTGCTTGTTGCCATTAATCGCGTTTTTTTACTGATTCGTCCAATATCCAGTTTCCAGAGCCACTCGCCATTGAGCGACCTTCAGCACATGGATGCAAAACCTTTTAGAGAGCGAAAAACTTTTTTCCAGTTTGCCGTACAGCTTTGTAACTCCATATATTGTCTCAAGTATTTAATTTTGACTAGGGATTGCTGTACGATATATGTAAAATAATCCGTTTTCTCAGAACTTTTGGAATGTCACTGGTTCAAAATGGTTCAAATGGCTCTGAGCACTATGGGACTTAACAACTGTGGTCATCAGTCCCCTAGAACTTAGAACTACTTAAACCTAACTAACCTAAGGACATCACACACATCCATGCCCGAGGCAGGATTCGAACCTGCGACCGTAGCAGTCACGCGGTTCCGGACTGCGCGCCTAGAACCACGAGACCACCGCGGCCGGCTGTCACTGGTTGTAATTAAGGTTAGTTTATGAGTGTTATGGGGTGTCTCATCGCTAAGAACGTGTTTTCTAATATGTTTTGTATGACGATATTAGTTGAGGCTTAGACTGACTGCCATAAAGACCTTTGGTCTCTTAGTAGTCTCTTGCGGTACCCATTGTGTGTACTCAAATGACTGTAACCCACAGGGTTTTGGTGTTTAGAGGACCTGCAACACAGCTACGTTATGTTGGTTGTATTCGGCAGTGACCAACTTTTTTTGCTGTCAAGTGTACATGTCCTGTGAATATGAACGTCGTTCGAGTAGTTCGGTTCTTTTCCGAAACTGAGGGTATATTAGTCAGTTCCACATTACGCAGGTGTCTCCAGGTTCTTTTGATCAAATAGTGCACACTTAGTGCAATCGACGGGACTTTGTCAATTTTCCAGAACACGTGTGTGAAGCAGCAGTGAGGCTTGGCGGAGCTTCGCGGGAAGGGGTGTGGCTGGGCTGCAGTGGCGACATGGGAGCAGCCAGTTGCTGTCGGAACGCTACGCAGGAGCATAGGGCCGCATGGTGGAATTGGGTGTCTTCAGGGCAGTGTGGGGTATCTCACAGAACTGCTTGCAGTATAGAGTCCGTGTGAACTGTTCTGTTTACTACTACCAGCAAGACGGCAAATGCAATGCATAAAACTGTTGTGAGGCATGGCCAGAGGATCGCTCTACTCAGAATCTCGGGGGCTTGCCGCACGACCTCGGTTGAGGTACTTTGTGTTGTAGTACTGGGAATTTTCCCTACATATATTACAATTCGCCACAGAGCAGCAGCCTACTAGCTGAAAAGGGCAAGAAGCGACAAGATATAACCGACAAACGAAAATTAAACATGTGGAGAACGAAACAAGCAGACAGAATGGGACACAGCTGTCAAGGGGAGCCGGGTCTATTCTTTCTTCCCCAGTATCCGAGAGCGGATGAACCTAGAAAAGCTGCAATGGGGCTCCAACACTACCCATCATGTGCCCAATGTAATTACATTACTCTACCAGTGTGAAAGTCAACAAAAACGTTTCCAGTTATTATGCACCAAGAGACACTGTGATATCTCATGTAACGAGATGGCGTATGGCCTGGTGAAACAAAAAGTAGCTGATGGTCGCCTTACTACACCTGCCCTCCACATACAGATTTTGTTGCTGATGTAAAGAAAAAGGTTCATGTAGAGTGGTCACATACGTAGGAGATCTCACAACTGCCCAAAGGAAAACATTATGCCACTGTATAGCCTAGTATTCCGCGAAAAACCTCGTTCTCCCTAATCAGGCATCCAGCTGGGTCACGGTTGATACCCTTCACATCCTTATAGGATGAAAGTTCCATCTCCATGCTGCGAAGACCACCCAACTGAAATCGCAGACCTCATCCACGTGATACTAGGATGTTCACGCTATGATAGACAACGCCAGAAGTTTCTTAAGGTCTTGATCAGAGCAGGAATTCCCCAACCTACATCTGTGGCGAACCCTATTTCGACACCTGAGCGCAAAGGACTACGTCATTGATGCCCAGTTTGTGCAAGAAGTTCATATTCAGTTATAAGTCAGTCACAAAGGCTCCAGCGTAAGAAGTTGTGAATTATGGACTGTGGTGAGTGAGTGAATGTACAGATTATACAATGAAGTATATATATATATATATATATATATATATATATATATATATATATATATATATATCGCAGACGAAGTATTGTATAAGATAGGCTCTACACTCTACATCTGATAGATCAGCAGTATATAGTAAACGACACAGATACAAACTCAGACACTGACTCAGATGCTATATCACGCACAGGAAGTGAAGACGAGATACACATACAAACATGGTAAACGTTAGTTAAATCTTTCCAACACCAAATCGAATCAATCTGAAAATGTAACTCTCCATGTAGTTGGTTGTTAGCTCATTTCACAACATGTAACATTAAATGAAGATGTGATAATTCTTCTTATTTCGCTGCATGAGGTGTGCTTCGCTCGGAGTTTTATCGAGTCCTCGCACCTGATGCAGCCGATTATGACATATTAGATCAATTCCCGGTACCCATTGTTACCTTAAGTTCGTAAACACATTGCACTTCATTAATCAGTATTTTTGTTAATTAAGTATTACCACAGTCAAGACAACATATGTATACCAAATACACAAAAATAATAAAGGGAAGAACTGTCACATCATATCCAAGTCAACTTTACTGTCACCTCTCATTTCTTCATGAAAGACAAATTCTAATTTTAACTTAAAATGCATCCAAAACCTATTATGTATCTTATTTATTATCATTAACTAAGTTGGACAAAAAAATTAAACAAAATTGTATGTATACATTGTACTTTTTAAATTTTTTAATTTATTTTTTATTTTTGTTTACTTTTATCTGTTTGCAAAATTGTCAAAAAATTTACTTGTAATAAAACTGAATTTGTATCATGTAACCTGTAAAAGCACAAAATGTACGATCTGCTGTACAGAGTGTCCCATTTATCTTGAATGCCCTAAATTCTTCAACTTTTTTAGTCCTGTGTTCCTCAGTTGCGTGTAATATTACGGTATATTGATAATTTTTACTTATAATTTTTACTTATGTAATCAATAGCGTTGTATTTAGGTGAATGGTACACTGTGATGCATTTTTGAATAGGTCTTTAGGAGAGGAAATGAATTACCGAATAAAAAAATACAGGGTTCCATTTAAAAAAGTCATACCGCTGTTCATACCCTTGTAAAAAAAATGAAGGCAATCATGCTGATTGACATCCCCCTAGAAAATTTGCTTGAAACATTTTGTAATTTTCATTTGGACAAACAGTTATTTGGGGTGGTCAAGATAAATGGGACACCCTGCATAACAACAGGCAGGAGATCCTTACTTAAGAAATAAATAAATCAATAAAATACTCGCATTTGGAAGCCGCTTTATTTGAACGTTACTGGTTTAGAAGCTGATCTTCGATTCTCACTATTAGCGGTTATTGTTAAAGCTCCCTTGAGCGCAGTATACTGTGTTTTCCTACACCACGTGGGCATAGCTGTTATTTGATACGGTTTGGTTGTGCCTGTGTTCTTAGTACCGTTCAACGTGTCACGTTCTACGGATCTTCTTGCTTGATAATTGAGGTAGTGAAAGTACAAGTGGCACAAATGACATTTCACAAGAAAAAGATCTAAGCACACATTTGTTAAGCTCAAGTGTGGAAGAAGAACTACAGGCGATTTCCTGTACAGTTCTGTACTCTGGTTCTAAGCCAATGCCTGGACTGCATTTAGAATACAACTAGTACCAGCGAAATGGTGGACAGAGGGATAATTGCTGCTACTTTAAAGAAACTTCAGATACGCATTTTGGAGGTAGTGCACCAGCATAATATGTATGCTTTTAAAATTACATACAGTAATATTTAACGCACGATTCAATAAGCCCAGTTTTGAAATAGCGGATGTACATCTTGACGCAAAATCAGCATACTCACACAACAGACGACAAATACATTGAACTTGGCCACAAGCACATGGAACGTGATAATGCAATGAAATCCCTGAAATATGTATTTGTTCCCCGAGACAGGACAGAAGCAGTGAAGAAAATCAGCCTACAGTTTTCCATAGTGAAAATGAAAACAGAAATTTTTCAATCAATTAAAGCCATGGATGCCATACCAAAGAACAAAGTTAGTAAAGTCACTCAAGAAAATAAAATACGATGGAGAAATATTAGTAGGATCAGAATCAGCAAACAAAATTCTCTATCATTGCAGTTCATGTATTCACTAAAACATGATCTTCAGTTTATTGAAGCTGATTTTAAGAGACACAACGTTAGTCGACCATCAGTACCTCTTCTGCAACCTTTGCATCAAGACTTATGAAAAAAAAATTAGAAGTGGTAAAATATTCACGAAATAAAGAACTACATTCCTCCAATGTATGACGAGTTCTATAATAATACATCCAATTCCTAGACATCATCTACCATGAGTGGAGGAAGAAGAGGACATGGTCAAAGAAAGGGACAAGGAAGACTGAAAAACGCAAAACACAATGGTACAGTAAAACTAGGTATACACGGATTAAGTGATCATTAGAAAAAAATATCTGATATTTCGATAGTAACTCACACCCAATATCCCCTTAGCTTCGTCAGCCATTTACTCAGTTTGCTTCAGCAAGCACTTGCACCACTTCTACTATCAGCCCCTCAATTAATAGTTGGAAATTGCAATTATTGAACTGCTACCCCTGAACTGAAGACGATCCAGCAGATTGCGTGTTTGCTTTTTGAAGGTGTTTCAGTGAAACCTAACTATTGTGAACTTGTTTATAGTTTGAAGCGTTTTAACTTCTCGTTAAAGGCGGCTTAGTGTAGCCTTACAATTTTAAAATTTTGGAGATTTGCTCTCAGTTTGAAAGGTTTAATTCCCAGTTGAAAGAACGGTTCAGTGTAACTTCACCATTGTGAATATTTGCTCAAGTTTTTGAAAAGTTATTTTTAATCATATTTAAAGGCGTCTCAGGATAAATTTTTCTGTATTTTAATCCATCCATTAAAGATAATTTAGAGTCATTTTGACCTAGTAGGAATATCTGCTTTAATTTTTGAAAAGGTATTTGTATTGTTCGCTTCTGTAAGTATTGTCTTAAACTAAACTTCATCGTTTTCTGTTTTTCTCTTGTTAGAAGTTGCCTTACGACTAAACACTAGTCTTGATCCCTTGGTTTACAGTAGATTGTCGATAATAGAAGTAAGAGTATGATGCACTTGGTGTGTTTAGATGAACTCAACCTGTTCGTGTCATATTGCTGGAGTTATTCCACGCGTAACTCGGTGAATAGGCCAGTTAAGAGGACCAACAGGTGATCACTACGTCATGCATCGTTTCCTTTCATATAATCATTAAGCAAGTAGTTGGTGGATATCGGAAATTTGTTCTGCAGCAAGCTGAGTCGGGTAATATCGGTACTGGAAACGTGCCACACACTAACACGTGTTGTTGAATCCTAAGTAAAGCGCACGTTTATTTTCAAGTATCTGAATTTTCTCACTTTTATTACAATGAAATATTTTTAGTATTTTTAAATTTCGAGTGAAGTGATATTTTGCTTCAATTAAAGTCTGTCTAAACATTTATTTATGATTCAGATTGCTGAGCCTGCCTGTAAAACCATATTTTGTTTAAATGTCCTATGCATGCTACCAGTGTACACTTTCCGAAATTTCTTGGCAAATAAAAAAAGAAAAGAAGAATATATGTTGCGTTTATACCTGATTTACGTTTTGTCTTTCCATTCCACCAACCCACGTCCTGCTTACCTACCATATCAGTTTTATCTGTATCAATGTGTCATGCGGCACCATGGTGCTAAGGCATCTCTCAATGGACTTAATATAGTTATGTATCTTTTTCGTGGATCTAGAAGATCCCTTAACATATGGAGCAGTTCTATAGCCAGATCAAGTATTCTTAAACTTTATCGTACGTAAGGAACAGTGAAAACATTAGAGCAGAGAAACCGGTGTATCGTTAGAAGAATTTAATGCGAAGTTCAAGAAGGAGCTGCAATAAACTTTAATGGCTATTATCGTTCTTACTTGCTTGTCTCAGGAGTTCCCACAAAACCGTAATTCTATTCCGCTCCAGAAATTCCAGTCTTTGGCAGTTTCGTTAAATCACAAAAAGCCGTTGTTGGGGCAGTTAATGACTTTAAATGACTCGATCTGGATTCTATCCCAATACTCGTTTTATGTCATTATCGTAAGCCATCCACTAAAAAGCCTACCCGCAGTAAAAGCTGTCGTTTAAATTAAACCTGCTCATGTCGTCCGATATCTGACCAGTTAGGCTAATATATAATGTGGTTGTAATTATGCGATAAACCGAACTCTTTCCCTTTGGATCGAACGGTTTCTGCAGATAATCTTGACATTCAACTTCATGGTGGTTTTTTACTGCATACGACTTGGTTCTAGGACAAATTTTGGAAACTAACACGTGATCACCCTCAGCAGGTTTCACGGAAGCTTTCTGTAAGGACGCGAAGTGTACGTTCTCTTTGTATAACTGCATTCAACGTTAGGACTTATCTGATTCTTTTCTCGAGTACCAGTTGTTCCAAAGATTTCAGTTCGACATTGTAGTTTTTTCTGAGTATGAGTGCTTCATACAAATAGTTTAGAATTCGGGTTTCCGCCGTCGTTAAGGCGTTGGCAGGCCGGGGGAGTTAGTGGCACTTGCTTATTAATTCTTCTGCTCCCGCGGGATCAAAAGCGTCTGCTCGTGTAAACAGTCAATAAACGAGGAGCACAGCTGCCATCAGCGCCTCAGAGCTTTGCTAAACGGCAGCCTCCGGCGCGTTTACCACATAGCCCACCCACTTAGTACGACAGCGAGGCATCAAACTCCTTAGCAACACTATATATAGGGCGTTTCGGAGGACGGAAAATTAAATGTCACGAAAATTTTAGGCTAAATAGTAATTTTCACACCTTCTTTCTCTCTCCTTGTCACAGTCGCTAATGACAGCTGACATATTCATGTAATTGTGTACGAGGGTGAGTCAAATGAAAACCTTAAATATTTTTTAAATATTATTTCTTGTGCAGATGTTGTACAAAGCTGTATCACTCTTCAACATAATCTCCCCCACGCTCAATACAAGTCCTCCAGCACTTACCAAGTGCACAAACTCCTTTAGAAAAAAATTCTTTTGGTAGTCCGCGCTACCACTCTTGCACCGCTTAGCGTACCTCTTCATCAGAACGGAACTTCTTTCCTCCCATTGTGTCTCTGAGTGGTCCAAACATATAGAAATCACTTGGGGCAAGGTCTAGTGAGTATGGTGGATGAGGAAGACACTCAAAATGCATGTCTATGATTGTTGCAACTGTTGTACAGGTAGTGTGGGGCCTTGCATTGTCATGTTGCAAAAGGACACCTGCTGACAGCAATCCACGTCGCTTTGATTCGATTGCAGGCAGCAGATGATTTTTTAGGAGACTTGTGTATGATACACTGGTGACAGTGGTCCCTCTAGGCATGTAATGGTCCAAAATGACGCCTTTTTCGTCCCAAAAGAGAGGCAGCACAATCTTCCCTGCTGATGGTTCTGTTCGAAACTTCTTTGGTTTTGGTGATGAGGAATGGCTCCATTCCTTGCTCACTCTCTTCGTTTCCGGGTGGTGGAAGTGAACTCAGGTTTCGTCCCCAGTAACGATTCTTGCAAGGAAGCCGTCACCTTCTCGTTCAAAGCACCGAAGAAATTCTTCACAAGCATCAACACGTCGTTCTCTCGCTTCAGGAGTCAGCTGCCGTGGCACCCACCTTGTAGACACTTTGTGAAACTGGAGCACATCATGCACAATGTGATGTGCTCACCCATGACTAATCTGTAAACATGCTGCAATGTCATCCAGTGTCACTCGGCGGTTTTCCTTCACTATGGCTTCAACTGCTGCAATGTTCTGTGGAGTCACAACTCGCTGTGCCTGACCTGGACGAGGAGCATCTTCCACTGAAGTCACACCATTTGCGAACTTTCTACTCCATTCATAGACTTGATTCTGTGACAAACACGCATCACCGTACTGAACCTTCATTCGTCGATGAATTTCAATAGGTTTCACACCTTCACTACGCAAAAACCGAATAACAGAACGCTGCTCTTCCCTGGTGCAAGTCGCGAGTGGGAAGGCAATCTTTATACTGATACTGCGACGGTACGTGTGCATCTGCACTATGCTGCCACCTACAGGCCATTCTGCACGCTGTTTGTAGCACGCTTACCAACTTACAGGATAACGGCGCGAAATTTACATTTGTTATTATAAATTTAAGGTTTTCATTTGACTCACCCTCGTATTAAATTCTATATGAAAAAGGCACATAAGCACACTGGACAAAAAATTAGTCACCCCAGTGCGCACGCACAGATGAATTTTTAAGCCTTTGCAGATCGAGAGATCAAGTCACGTGCTCAGTCGCGCACGCTCTGCTTCTGCGTTAGCATAAGACAATGGCGATCAGTGAGACATTTGTGTATCAAGCGGACGAATCACGACATCAGAATTGTGGTCGAATAAAGATCGTGACTGAGAGGGACCGGCGGCGCATTTCACGGTTTGTAAATCAAAATCGCTTCTAAACTCGACAGCAATAGCTGCAAGCAGTGAATGGACCCAACCTGTCAGTGAGAGAATACTGTCGCATGAACTACATACAATGAACATTTGGAGTCGGTCGCAGGTTCGAATGCTGCCTCGGGCATGGACGTGTGTGATGTCCTTAGGTTAGTTAGGTTTAAGTAGTTCTAAGTTCTAGGGGACTGATGACGTCAGAACTTAAGTCCCATAGTGCCCAGAGCCATTTGAACTCACCTTGACTTAACGAAAAATGCAGCTCCATGTATGCACTCGTTCTCAATACACTTGGAGTGTTCTTTGTTTGCTGCCTTCCCTGTATTTTACGCATTTTCCTCTATAGCTTATGTCTTTATGTTTCTGAGTATTTGTAACATCTTGCACCATTTTATGTCGTCGAACGGTATTCTTAGAGCGGCAAATCCTATGGATTCAATACAAACAAATGAAATACATTTCCTTGTTTGAACAAGCGAAAATGTCGTATTTTGATACAATTCATCATAAGAGGTGGCACAGTAAAACTAGTGTTTGCAACTGGACATGGAGATTCCTTTTTACGATACGTCACAAGAATTCACAGAAAATACAGCGCAACTCAGTCAAGCAAAAGCCTGTTCAGAAAACTTTCGTCCGACACATATCTGAGGATTTTTACTGTAAGTGAGATCCTTACGGAACAGGCTTTAGCTAAGAAAGGGGCCGAAGACAAGCTGTCAGTCTCATAGGTTTGTTTAACCAGAAACACGTGATAATGACACATTCAGCCGTTCGCGTTCTGGAACGTAAGTAGAAAGACATACATCAGAAAAAAAAATTAAGATTGAAATTGTGTGGAACCATCTTGTGTGTGCAGTCAGGTTCAAAAATGGCTCTGAGCACTATGGGACTTAACATCTATGGTCATCAGTCCCCTAGAACTTAGAACTACTTAAACCTAACTAACCTAAGGACAGCACACAACACCCAGCCATCACGAGGCAGAGAAAATCACTGACCCCGCCGGGAATCGAACCCGGGAACCCGGGCGTGGGAAGCAAGAACGCTACCGCACGACCACGAGATGCGGGCTGCAGTCAGGTAATACACTTTTTACTGCCTCCCACAAGTGTATCACGGAACGATCAAAATTGTGTGAATAATCGTTAATTCCAGAGAGGTGAGTTTCTGAGTTGAGGATGGTTGACTTATGTTAGTGATGAATTGTTTAGTCACAGTACACCCATGTTACGATGTACAAACATGGATGTAGATGATGGTTGACTTATATTAGTGATGAATTGTTTACTCACTAGTACACCCTTATTACGATGTACAAACGTGGATGTAGATGACGTCACCGTACATGGGCGTCGTGCACACTTATGCTTCCAGGAGTTGTCCAGAGGCACTTTCTTCAATGAACGACTCTTTCGTAGACGCGACGAACTCCAAACGGTTAACCTGCAGTTAACTGGTTTATCAGACAAAGTGGTTCACACACGCTCCGAATCAGCAAGTCGAATTAAAACCATTAGTATGGTTCGCAGAATACGCTGAACGTGGTTTTTAGATATTTTCCACACTTTTCTTTAAAAAAAAAAATGCCGGATTCGTTCCATATTCCTCCGTAGAAACACAACTCTACAAATAATTGCAAATAGAAATAGCAGCACATGGCCAACAGTGAATAGGTGAATACACCTTATGTTTCTTAGTGCCACTAGTGGTTCACGACTTGACGAAGAGCAACTGATACATAAACCAAATGCAAGTAAACGTATTGCTCGTAATAAAACATGGGTATACGAACAACACTACAGATTCTGGAGCATAAAGAATACTACCGATTATGTCACACTTCTTCTATCGTTGGCGGAATTACATCAATGGAGATCACATTATTCGTCTCAGCAGCATGCGAGCACTAGCTAAGGTGGACAGTTAGCAATCTCGGTTAGTCAAAATGGACATAAGGACAAATAAACATGTCAACAACATATCGCTGGGGTTACAAAAGTCATGGTATAAAGATATGCACATATACAGATGGCAGTAGTATCGCGTTCACAAGGTATAAAAGAACACTGCATTGGCGAAGCTGTCATTTGTACACAGGTGATCCATGTGAAAAGGTTTCCTATGTGATTATGGCCGCAAGATGGGAATGAACAGACTTGCAAGTGAGTGGAACTGGTCGCATGACACATTCCATTTCGGAATTCGTTAGGGAGTTCAATATTCCGAGATCCACAGTATCAAGAGTATACAGAGAATGCCTAATTTCAGGCAATGTCTCTCACCACGGACAACGCAGTGCTGACGGCCTTCGCTTAACGACCGAGAGCGGCGCGTTTGCTTATATTTGTCAGTGCTAACTGACAAGCAACACTGCGTGAAATAACAGCAGAATCCATGTGGGACTACGACGAACATATCCGTTAGGACAGTGCAGCGAAATTTGGCGTTAATAGGCTATGGCAGCAGACGACCAACGCGCGCGCTTTGCTAACAGCATTACATCGCTTGCAGCGCCTCTCTTAGGCTCATGACCATATCGGTTGGGCACTAGACCACTGTAAAACCGTGGCCTGGTCAGATGAGTCCCAATTTCAGTTGGTAAGAGCTAATGGTAGGGATCAAGTGTGTCGCAGACCCTCCGAAGCCATAGACCCAAGTTCTCAACAAGGCACTGTGCAAGCAGGTGCTGGCTCCATAATGGTGTGGGCTGTTTACATGGAATGGACAGGGTCCTGATTATGTTCGGCTAGTCTGAGACAATTTCCAGCCATTGATGGACTTTATGCTCCCAAACAACGATGGGATTTTTATGGATGTCAATGTGCCATATGATTGGACCACAACTGTCCGCGATTGGTTTGAAGGACATTCTGGACAATTCGAGCGAAAGATCTGGCCACTCACACCGCCTAATATGAATCCCGTCGAACATTTATGGGACGTAATCGAGAGGTCAATTCATGCTGAACATCCTGCAGCTCCAACACCTCCTCAGTTATAGACGGCTATAGACGCTGTGGCTCAGTGTTTCTGCAGGGGACTTCCAATGTTTTGTTGAGACCATGCAGTGTCGAGATGCTTCACTTTACTGAGCAAAAGGAGGTCGGCCACGGTACCAGGAGGTATCCATGACGTTTTTCACTTCGGTCTATGAAAGCAGAATAACTTGTGAAAATCAAAGACCGGTATATTTTTCCTTTTTGTTAAGCCCAACCTATGGCATATAAACGAAACATTAACAGTTGTGTTAACCCGTCAATTCGAAGCACATGCGAGGCATGGGCATTGTTCTGATACAGCAGCTGACGGCTGCCGTAGCTCGTTGGCTTTTAGAACGCTGACGTCTGGCGCCATAGAAAACATAACCAACTTCACGTACATACCATGGCGCAAAAGAATCTAACCGTTTATGTTGTAATATTTTAATTTATGGAGTAATTGACCTTAGTCAACTATATAAAATGCGTTCATCGCTTCAAAAAATATTCCCCGCCTTCAGTCTTCTTTTTTGAGCTCTAACTTTGTTCCACAAACGGGATAGTAAATTATGTTTCTGAAATTACAAAGACTCGTGCACTGTAATTAAACAAACTGACATTAAAATTGTTAGCTGTACCAGGACTCAAACTGGACACCTGCCTAAAGTTGGTAGTCCTGTTGCGGGCTAAGCTACCAAGAAACGGTCCACAGGTTCAGTTTGCCAGTACCCTCACAGGCATTATTCTACGTTTCTGGATTAGCATACCTTTGAAAAAAGTTATGTCACGGCCCAGTGTGGATCTGTGCTCAGCTCCCGATTCGGCACGCTGTTCGTTATTGATCTGTTGCTGTGACTGTGTTGTCAGTGTGCGTCAAGTAAAACTCCTTTCTCCAGTATACCTATTAATGATGAGAATCTCATCTTTCTCTGAATGTAGAAAAATTTAAGCTATAGCAGATGAGTAGGAAAAATACTTCTGTAATGTTCAAATACAGTATTACTAGTAAGCCGCTTCACACATTCACGTCGATTAAATATCAACGTTGAAAAGCGATATGAAATGGAACGAGCACGTAAGGTCGGTAGTAGGGAAGGGGATTGGCGACTTCGGGTTATTGGGAGAATTCTAGGAAAGTGTAGTGCGTTTATAAAGGAGAACCCATATAGAACGTAAGTGCGACTCACTCCTGAGTACTGCTAGAGTGTTTGGGACCGCCACCAGCTCGGATTAACGGAAGACATCGGAGCAATCCACAGGCGTGCTACTAGATTTGTAACTAGTAGGATCGATGAAGACGTTACTATTACTCGAATGGAAAACCACGGAGGGAAGACGACGTTCTTGAGAATATTTAGAGAAAAGGCGTTTGCAGCTGACGGCAGAACGACTCTACTGACACTAACGTACATTTCGTGTAATGATCGCGAAGACAAGAGAAACTGGGGCTCGTACAGAGGCATTTGGACAGTCGTCTTTCCCTTGTTGCATTTGCGAATGGAAGAGGAAGGGAACTGACTACTAGTGGTACAAGGTACTCTCAGTCACGCACTTTACGGTTGCTTCCGGAGTTTGTATGTAGAATCAGACATAGAGGAATGATTACTGAAAACAAATTACAAAACCGTTATGAGAGAGCATTACTGAACACAAATTAGAAAACAGTGTGGTTTTTTTAGTACATAACGAATTTAGTACTTCGCTGCACGTTTCTATTTGCTTTTACATAGAGTCCGACCGAATCATTTTAATTTTTTTGTGGCAAGTGCAGTAATTTTTCACCATACTATTAATAATCTACAGGAATTCTATTGTTTTCACAGAAAATTGTTTTCATATTCCAATACAGCTCTTTCTTTAATGAGATGTGTGCACAATTTCAGTCATTCGTAGCAGACATTAAACGGTCGACCTCCGCGATTCTATATCAAACCTGTACAGAGCTTTTAAAGGCTGGAAGCAATATGTCCGCCTACACTTTTCGATCGAAAACGTTAATAGCACATTTCCATCTACCAGACTCCAAGCCGCTGATAAAGGACTAAAATGTTCTACAGTCTCCCGAATATTTCATCCTCCTTGTTATAATCTATTTTATCAGCAATAATAAAATCCCATGGACGATAATGCAGGTAATCTTTAAATTAGCGAGACAGTTCCATCCTATTTAAATGTGGTTTTCCTTATTTCTTTTACATGATCTCTAATGCGTATGCCTGGTGCAAGTATTCATTACAAAACCTGACCCTACCTTCTGAACTCTGCGGTCCCTTCCTTCTCCGTTATTAAACACTGGAGAATCAAACTGAAGTTTGCTGTAACTAAAGGACCATCGTCTTTAAAGTATTACTGTGCTTTAAAGAATGTTCGTGAAAATGAAAGTGGAAATTTTATTCAATTAAAGAAAACAACAAAACAGAATTATTTTGTATTTGGTGGTAAGAAATTAATTAAAAAAACGCCCAGTCAGACAGATGTTTGTTGTTTTAATTTAGAAAGTGTAGCGCTATTTTTGTTTCGTTTCATTGGCCTCATCTCACGCTGTTATTTGCCCTGACTGTCCTCCCACGTTATCTGCTCATACTGCTATCTACCGCTTCTTTTTCTTCCCGTTCTCCTCTTCCCTTAAAGGGCGACCAAATTTTAAGTAAATTTGCTCCGTCGTCTGACGTTTTTATTACCTACCCGATCGTAGTCATTTCAGCGTCCGGTTTTGTTGTTTTGCAAATGCTTCAAAGATCGCCTCTACGAACGGTGTGAGGGGACGACACAGATACAACAAAGATAAGCCTGAGCGGTAAGAGAGGATTCAGTCACAATCATAAAATTCAATAAATTTTCTAGTATATTAGTTGCAGCAGGGTCCACCGACATCAAAAATTCTGAACTGATAACATTCTACCACATTAGCTGTCATTCCGTTAAATAAAACGGCCCTTTTTTTGCTTTCATTACAGCGTAATTTCAAATGTTTACTAGTGTAATCCCATCAAAATAGACGTACTTGCATTAGAGCCTAGTTATTTATCAAATCACAGAATGATTAAAACAGAAGACTCTAACCCAACTAAGCCCTTTTTTACTTTTGACTACCCAATCATTTAAAATGAGTTCACAATCAGTAATGAATGCAAAATAAATATTTCAACCCATCCAGTGATTAGTAGTGTGATAGGATGTTATCAGTCAGATACGTGCTAGTTTTATTATTATTATTATTCAAGAGTCAATTACCAGTTACTGCAGACAATAGTATGATGCCGATGTAAGTGTGTTGATGTTTGAAACGAAGTGAGATGCTCTCCAAATTTATTATTAGTTCTGCCAGTCGTTTGTCCAGATTTCCTTCCTTGTGAGCGTATCGAAAGCTAAAGACGTGCTACGCGATAACAGCAACGTACAATACGTTTGCCATCGCCAAGACCGTACGTTGTTTCCAAAATCGAAAACGGATATTTTTTACATTATTTATTGTCATTGCACGGCTGTTACATTTGTCATTATTATTTCGTATTATTATTTCATATTTCTAAGTATAACATGAAATAGTGTTGCATTCCTGCACTAAACTATTACATAATATTTCTACGCGTTGCTTCTAATTTATAGAGTCTTGTACATTGATGTTTTTTGTGTCGGTAACAGTCGGTTAACACTGAGGCAAAGAAAATTGTCTCATATGTTATTATGAAGGTGAGTCCTCTACAAACTCTGATAACGTATGAAGCATGAATGCAGTAACGAATGTGCAGTTAAACTCGTCTGTAATAACACTGATATTGTTCACTCCAAAGTTTAATTTTCATCTCTGGTTTTTACACTTGATTTAGAAAGGTGGGAAACCTGTCTCATTTTCATCTGTATACCATGGCACAGTATCGCGATGGAGAAGCGTAACGAGATTTGGTTCTTTTTTATATGTGGTTATTCAACGGACAGAATCACCGTTCTGTCGCTTAAATCAACATTTCTAAAGCAACCATTGTTTACGACTCTGAGAGACTACGTTATAGTCTTATGTGAAAGTGGCACGCCGAGTTGCTTCAGCAAATCTGTAAATATCACTGTAATTGAGAAGGAAAGATACAAAACGCGTGCCTGATCATCTTCATCGTTTCGTTTGGGACGCAGTCATGAGACGCTCACTAGTGTACCTCAATTTAGCAGTATTTAATATAATTCCTAGCACCGATAAAATTCTCATGGATGTCTTGCTAGATTTAGTAAGAAGTTCTATGTCTTTGCGAAGCGCTACACTTTCGTGTGGTTTCAAAGGATACGTGTCCATCTCGTATATAGCATACCGAGATGAAACGACTGACAGTCAAGGTGTAATAAAAGATATAGTAAACCTTTCAGGACTCAATCTTCACTCACAGGATAAGAAATATATGTGCAAATATGTACGTAAACGATTTAGTTTCATGTCAGAAGTTATTTTCTGCAATTGTTTGTAGTACACGGAAACACAACGTATCAACACATCACATTAAACTCACTCTTTGATGAAATGTTCAAAACATCCTCCACTGGTACTGATAAATGCATCAGTCTTCCATCGCACTGAATCCTGGAAGCGTTAACATACATTGGAGTGTTGCGTATGGTTTCGCAGTATGAAAACCCTCTGGACCTAGACCTGGTCGACTTTTGTTTCTGGGATATTCGAAATCTGTTTTACCCTTATTGTAGAAGGCTAAACAACCATACAGAAAATTCCAACGGCTAAATCAGCATATCCGGGGTTTGCCTTTTTGTTACATAAGGCGTCATTTTCAGGTACAGGAGTCTCGAAAATCTTCACACTACACTTTTCTCAAAGGTGTCTCTTTGTTGTTCAAACTAACTGGTAACAGTGTCAATGAATTTTTGTTTTTTTTTCTTAGTTGATAGTTCAGAAATATGGTACTCATATTTGCAGAATAAATATTCATTAAAATAAGAGACTATCAGCAGGAAAAGATATTTGTAAACCCGAACAATGAATAAAGATGATGTTAATAGTAAAAGTGTTGGTGGGTATCTAGGTCACGTGCAGAAAAATAACTTTGCTTCTCAACTATTGAGCAGAAGGTGACTTTCCCTAGAAACGAGTTGAAAGGAAAAAATTGAGGGTAAAAAAGAATTCTGCGATGCTTTTTCAGGGAAAGGAAACACTATGAGGAGTGCTAGTGAGTAGTGGAAACAAAAGCAATGCTGCAAATTCCAGCAATATTTATCGTGTCAAAATTGACCGCACTAAAAAAAGTGAACGTGATGTGACGGTGAAAGATAAATTGCTGATAAAGCACACATGAAAGTTAGGGATTTAAAAATAAAACGAAATGTAGTGATTAGGTACGAAACAAAGACAGTATCTATTAGCTGTCATCTAAGATGTACGATTTGGACAGAACATGGTAGACAAATAAACATAATTTCGACTAAAACCATACGTTACGTGTGAATTAAATTCCGTAATTCTTGAAATCAACTTCAAAATAAATTGCCAACATTTCATTCATTTTCCTCCTTCTTGGAATGATTTTTTTTAACACGATCTTTATTTTTTTTAAATTCTGAACCAGTCTTCTGTCGAGCCGATTCAATAGATCCTTCAATATTCCCTACTGTCTTCTAGAAGAGCTATTTAACATTAATATCGATTTCTTTGATCATTTACTTTTGCTCTGTGAATTTGTTTTTACTTCCTTCACTGCTCTTTCGACACCTAAGGTGATAATAGTACCACTGAGCTGAAACCCTGTCCCATATCATTCTTAATTCTAATGCGTATTTCGTGATCGTCCACTTACATTATCCCCCCCTGATTTTTGCAGATCACTTTTCACTCCTTTTACTATACACTATTTCCCCTTAATATTTCGTACATATTATTTCATTTAACAGTATTCAAGGCTTACTGTTAGCCCACATATATTATGAAAATTTTTTAATGCCGTTACTGCTCTCAGTATGCGATCTACATCTCTGACGTCGTTAACATTTCATCGTCGTTACCACTTCTGATATCCCGCTGCAAATTTTTTTATAGTTTTCCGGAAACCAGGTTGATCCGATTGACATCAACTGAGCTTAAGAAATTTTCTTCCAACGGTACGGCGAGCTTGACACGCAGGTAAACTATCTTCACAAGCTATACGCTGACCACTATCCGACATTCGTCAGCGCAATTAAAAAGACGCACCTTACGATGCTGTGCAGGCAATTCCGACCTAATACAGGAGCAAAGTAGCATTGTGATATTCGTATGCTCGGCGTATGTTGGACGATCGTGCGTAAATGTATATAGAAATACGTGGGAGTCTGCTACGCATCTGTGCTACGCGACAATCTTAGAGCACACACACAGGCCGGAAGAAAGGATTCTTTGGCAGTATTTTATGAGAAGAAGAAACAGGGTACCATGACATGGGTCAGGAATCTAGGAATAAAGTGACACTGTACCGTATAAAAGTTACATTCCCAGTTTATCAAAGACGAATGCTGTGACTGGACTTGTGTTCGGGAGAATCAGAGTACAAATCACCCCTCCTTGTGCTTCTGAAAGCGACTCAGTCCATTGTAGGAATGTTCGACATCAACGTTGAATAAGCACTCACAGATGGGAGGTGGCAGCAGTGACAGTAGATGGTATATAAAACGTGTCGGGGGGACGGAGAAACGGTGCAGTCGTTGTAATGCGGAAACGGAGCGATTTATCTGGAATCCAAATGGGTACGGTTATTCGCTATCGGGCCAAGAGTGGAAGCATTCCCGAAATGACTAAGTCTGTAAAATGATCGTGCGCCGCTGTGATTAACGTATACAGTGCATGGCAAAATGACGCTAACCAAAACCGTCGCCGAGTGAAGTGTGGTACAGCACGGACCATAGCTGACAGGTATGTACATGTACATGTACAGGCGAACAGAAGTGCAACTGTTGAGCAGCTGACCACCCAAATGTAACAAGGGCTACCAACAGAGTCTCCCCAACGACTGTCCAGCGAACGTTGCTGCGTATGGGCCTCAGCAGCATATACCTGGTTCATGTATCCACTGTGTTCGGCGCAGACGGTGGCTGGAATTTGCACGCCAGTACCGCAAGTGGCGGCAGATGGCCTTTCCAGAGGAATGACGTTTGATGCTCCATCGGCACATACATGTTGGCATGTACGGCGTGAAAAGTCTAAAAGCATACATCCTGCAATAATCGTCGGAAGGGTTCAGGCGGGAGGGGGTCCTTGTGTATGATCAGTGGAATGTTTCCGTGGGTTTCCGTGGTATTCCCTAGAGGGCACAAAGCATGTCTCGCAACGGTCCGCTTAGCTAAAAGTGTATACTCGGGCTTTTGACAGGTGATCACATTAATGACTTTCTTGTCGCCACGACATTAAACCGTTATCTTCCTCGCTTCCGTTCAAATGTTTAACAACCTAGGCCCACAATCATAGCTGAAAATTTTCGGATTAATTGACGTGAACCGAAATGTGCCGGTCAAATACGGGTGTCCCAAAAAGAATGACCAGACTTTAACTTGTAATAATATTGAGACAAATGTCACTATGTGACTAAAACAGCGCTAGGTGTAATCGCCGTGGTCTAGAGTTTCAGAAAAAAACCCGCTAGATGTCACTACGCACGTGATTCACCAAAAGTGAATGTTTTTTGTGCTGTTTCGCAAAGCAAGGTTTATGGACCCTACTTTTTTGGGGAAGAAACCGTAACAGGACAATCGTATCTTGCAATGCTAAGGAACTGGTTATACCCACAACCTGACTCTGATAATTTCATATATCAGCAAGATGGAGCACCACCGCACTGGCACAACAACGAGCGCAGTTTCCTAAAGCCAACGTGTCTCAACGTTGGATAGGGCGTACAGGACCGCGAGATCAGGCTTTAAACTCTTGGCCTGACTTAACACCATGTGATTTCTTCCTGTGGGGATACGTTAAACAATGTGTTTACGTTCCTCCCTTACTTCGTGACATTGATGATCTAAAAACCAGAATATCAGCTGCTGTAGCTTCAGTGACAGAAGACACCTTACGCTCAATTTGGGATGAATTCGGCTATCGGCTATTTTGTACCCAGCCTGGAAGGCGGCGCGTGTGTCTGCTCCTGAAACCTGAAGGGTAGGCCGAATGTAGGATGCTAGGAGGAGCAGGCGAGGTAGAACACTTGGTACTGCAATTAAAAGTGGTTTTACTTTGGCTGAGATGAGCACGTAGGTGCGAAGCCGTACAGGTATCAACGCTAACTGCTACTAGTAGTTGGACAAACTATCATTGAAGTAACTGAAATAACAAAGTCTGTAATGGCCCCCTATGAAACAGAAACAATGTTGCTTGGTCGCCTCCTCAGAACCAAATGGGCTGAATCTGGAGCGGCGCTCGTAGAGCCGCACAGCGCCGGCTAGAGGGCGCTGTCGTCTGGGTCGGTGTCGTAGTGCCAACCTACGAACTTGAACCTACGCCGTGGCATCGTAGCTATCGATACCACAGGCTAGATATCGTCCGTGCAGCCAATGGAGGACATATTGAACATTTATGATGGATTTTTATAAGCTACTGCCTTTTCTGAGTAATTTAGTATACAATTTGTTGGTGTTAAGCCCTTCTTCCTAATAAATAATTCCGTTTAATATCGGGTCATTCTTTTTTGGGCATCCTGTATATTATCTGAGAAAAATAGGAGCAATTACCGATCAGTCATAACAAAACAGAATGTCAATATTTACATTATGGGGAGGTGCGTGTCAGTACTGGTGGCAGTAAATCGGTACTTGTACCGAACGGAAACAGTAGTTACTTATTACTAGACAAATGCAGAAAAACTGAAATTGATTGTGTGACTTCTATTAAGAACACTAAGTGCTTTGAGAAACAGTTTAAATGATAATTTACGGTAAGCAGCACTTAATATCGCACTAAACGAAAGTAGTTTGCAGTATGATAGCACGTGGATTAAGAATTGTATTCGTCCGTCCTGTTGGGATAAGCAAATGTGGCAAATTTGAGAGTCTCTGGCGATATAGATGTTAGAGCACTGTTAGACTGATTAGGTACGTTAGCTGTATTGCGAGAAACGCTCAACGTAATGACATCATTAACCGTTCGTGCCATCACACTGTCAGCGAATATTAATTGTGGGTGGTAATCGACTCTGTGACCAGGTATTCGAACAGTGAGCAAGATTTTCAGAAAACGTCGTAGAGGCTTCCCACAACTGAATCCAGCCAGCATCTCAAACAAACCTCTTCCGCAACAGCAGTTGGGCGCGACTCGCACAGATCGAACATCGATGAAAGACTGACAGTTGTGCCCTACACCCAGGACGCGGTAGCATGAGGCGGATGTTATCACTGTCAGGCGATATACTCTAACGACTAATAGAACTGAGTAACATGTTCGATGAGTTATCCTCCGCGTCGCTTCCGACAGTTGGTTGGATTGGTGTTTGTCAGACACGCACAAAAGCGCCCTTCCTACCGTTCATCATATTGGTGGCTGTGTTTGGTGATGATCATAGTTTCACAGTTTTCCAGAGCTCCTGTTTTTAGTATCTGACGATAAATTAGGCCAAGAATAATATTTCAGGTGATAAATAGTGTCCTGCGTAACCTATGTAGTTCCATAACGTAGACGCCGTTTTCAAACACTGCACTGATTCGATTCGTAGTGGTAACACCGCAGAAGTGTGGTTTGACGTAATTTTAGACGCACCCCCAAAGTCCCTGCTTGCACTACCGCTTCCGCTCGTCTCCACCTCTCGTCTACTAGACTCGGTTATCAAGCAATTCAGAGCAAAGTACGAGGGGTGTTTGAAAAGTCTGTGCAAAAATTAAAACTACTGAAGTGTTTGTCGTAAACTTTTTTATTTGTATATATGAAGATCGTAACTGTTCTCGAAAGAAGAGATACCATTGAGACTGTGCAGCTTCTCTAGAATAAATTATAATTTTTCAACATAGTCTCCTTTTCGACTTATACATTTCGTCCAACGCTGTTCTAATTTGTTGATCCCTTCCGAATAATAGGAATTCTCCAAGTCTGCAAAATAGCTATTAGTTGCTGCAATCACCCCCTCGTTTGAATAAAATCTTTGTCCCACCAGCCATTTCTTCAAATTGGGGAACAAGTAGTAGTCCGACGGAGCCAAGTCTGGAGAATAGGGGCGATGTGAAACCAGTTGGAATCCTATTTCCATTAGTTTTGCGACCACAACTGCTCAGGTGTGTGCTGGTACATTGTCGTGATGGAAAAGGACTTTTTTGCGGTCCAATCACCGGCGTTTTTCTTGCAACTCGGTTTTCAGACGGTCCAATAACGATGAATAATATGCACCTGTAATAGTTTTACCCTTTTCCCCATAGCCGATGAGCATTATCCCTTGCGAATCCCAAAAGACAGTCGCTATAACCTTTCCGGTCGAAGGAATGGACTTCGCCTTTTTTGGTGCAGATTCTCCCTTGGTAACCTATTGTCTAGATTATTCTTTGGTCTCAGGAGTATAGTAATGTGTCCATGTTTCATCAGTGACGAAACGACGCTTAAAGTCCTGCGGATTCTTCTTGAACAGCTGCAAACCATCCTTGCAATACTTCACACGATTCCGTTTTTCGTCGAGCGTGAGCAATTGCGGAACCCATCTTGCGGATAGCTTTCTCATGTCCAAATGTTTATCCAAAATATTATGTACCCGCTCATTCGAGATGCCCACAGTATTAGCAAACTCACGCACCTTGACTCTTCTGTTATCCGTCACCATGTCATGGATTTTATCAATGATTTCTGGAATCGTAACCTCCACAGGGCGTCCAGAATGTTCAGCATCACTTGTGCCTATATGGCCACACAGAAAATTTTGAAACCACCTATAAACTGTTCTAACCGAAGGTGCAGAGTCGCCGTAATGTTTATCTAGCTTCTCTTTAGTCTCCTGAGGCGTTTTGCCTTTCATAAAGTAATGTTTAATCACCACACGAAATTCTTTTTCGTCCATTTTTTGACAATCACTCGACTTCCTTGATTCACACGAATGCCAAACACAAAGAAATAGACCAATACGGCTGAAACTTGGTGTGCGTTCTTTCCAAAGATGCTACTAACTAAACATGACCTCTATACGCGCCAGTGGTGCCATCTCTCGGACTTTGCATGGACTTTTCAAACGCCCCTCGTATTAGCGGAGATATCACCTTCCAGCTTTGTCGCAGGAATTATATTCTGTAGTCGTACAACGTATGCTTTCAGGGCCGGTGTATACTACAGTTAAAACTTCCGAGCTGAGAGGCGGTGGTCAGTATAGTTCAAAACTGTACATTGACGTTTCGTCTTCGACTGCGCCAGGCACCTTCAGAAGCAGTTGTTTTACCACCCCAAGTCGGAAACGAAATGTCAAGGAATAGTTTCATATATCGTCTATAGCTTTTAAGATCATAATTTTCAGCTCAAGAATACTCTCTACTCTTTTCGGTTTATTTACATAAAGTTTATTTCAGATATACCTGAAAGAAATATCATTTCTTCCGTTGTGTATTTCTCGTAGGGACGAGGTAAGGGAGTTACGGTGCGCATGGTCCAGGAGGCAATGCTGACTTTTCTCTGGAAAGAATTTTTGCAAAAGGCTAACAGAGAACCAGAACAGCTCCCTCGTATTTGGGGACCTATACATACTCTCCGATATTGTCATATAAGATAAGATGTTCGTTAATCTGGGAAGAATGGTGGTGGCGTAAAGAGGCAAACAAATAATCTGCAATATCTAGAAAACCAATCGGGAGAAATGTAAATGTGTAATCAAGGAAGGCACGTTCTTTTAAAATGCATGTGAGAAAGGGTGCAGCGTATTACGCAGCTATCTGCTGGCATGTGAAAAAAATCTGAAAGAAATGCACAAAAACGTCAGGCAATGAAGTTCACCATAGACAGAATATACCAATCTTAACGTCCCCAGGCGACATAGCCCTTCTGTACGAAAACCCGGAGGACTTGGAAGACTTGTTGAGAGGAAAGTGCGTCATCAGTGACAGAGTTTGTGTTTAATATAAAATTAAACAAAACTGAACAAACCTGTTTTCTGGAGCGTTTCTGTTTCCATTATCGTGTACTTTTACTCGTGTCACTTTTGGCTACTAATTTTGATGCAACGTGTATACAGGGTGTTACAAAAAGGTACGGCCAAACTTTCAGGAAACATTCCTCACGCACAAAGAAAGAAAATATGTTATGTAGACATGTGTCCGGAAAAGCTTACTTTCCATGTTAGAGCTCATTTTATTACTTCTCTTCAAATCACATTAATCATGGAATGGAAACACACAGCAACAGAACGTACCAGCGTGACTTCAAACACTTTGTTACAGGAAATGTTCAAAATGTCCTCCGTTAGCGAGAATACATGCATCCACCCTCCGTCGCGTGGAATCCCTGATGCGCTGATGCAGCCCTGGAGAATGACGTATTGTATCACAGCCGTCCACAATACGAGCACGAAGAGTCTCTAATTTGGTACCGGGGTTGCGTAGACAAGAGCTTTCAAATCCCCCCTTAAATGAAAGTCAAGAGGGTTGAGGTCAGGAGAGCGTGGAGGCCATGGAATTGGTCCGCCTCTACCAATCCATCGGTCACCGAATCTGTCGTTGAGAAGCGTACGAACACTTCGACTGAAATGTGCAGGAGCTCCATCGTGCATGAACCACATGTTGTGTCGTACTTGTAAAGGCACATGTTCTAGCAGCACGGGTAGAGTATCCCGTATGAAATCATGATAACGTGCTCCATTGAGCGTAGGTGGAAGAACATGGGGTCCAATCAAGACATCACCAACAATGCCTGCCCAAACGTTCACAGAAAATCTGTGTTGATAACGTGATTGCACAGTTGCGTGCGGATTCTCGTCAGCCCACGCATGTTGATTGTGAAAATTTACAATTTGATCACGTTGGAATGGAGCCTCATCCGTAAAGAGAACATTTGCACTGAAATGAGGACTGACACATTGTTGGATGAACCATTCGCAGAAGTGTACCCGTGGAGGCCAGTCAGCTGCTGATAGTGCCTGCACACGCTGTACATGGTACGGAAACAACTGGTTCTCCCGTAGCACTCTCCATACAGTGACGTTGTCAACGTTACCTTGTACAGCAGCAACTTCTCTGACGCTGACATTAGGGTTATCGTCAAATGCACGAAGAATTGCCTCGTCCATTGCAGGTGTTCTCGTCGTTCTAGGTCTTCCCCAGTCGCGAGTCATAGGCTGGAATGTTCCGTGCTCCCTAAGACGCCGATCAATTGCTTCGAACGTCTTCCTGTCAGGACACCTTCGTTCTGGAAATCTGTCTCGATACAGACGTACCGTGCCACAGCTATTGCCCCGTGCTAATCCATACATCATGTGGGCATCTGCCAACTCCGCATTTGTAAACATTGCACTGACTGCAAAACCACGTTCGTGATGAACACTAACCTGTTGATGCTACGTACTGATGTGCTTGATGCTAGTACTGTAGAGCAATCAGTCGCATGTCAACACAAGCACCGAAGTCAACATTACCATCCGTCAATTGGGCCAACTGGCGGTGAGTCGAGGAAGTACAGCACATACTGAAGAAACTAAAATGAGCTCTAACGTGGAAATTAAGCGTTTCCGGCACATATCCACGTAACATCTTTTCTTTATTTGTGTGTGAGGAATGTTTCCTGAAAGTTTGGCCGTACCTTTTTGTAACACCCTGTATAAGGTTGGAGTACAAGGTAGGAGAAGACTCCAGCTGTTTGCTTACAGGTGGTACAACTACCTTAGGACGGGCCGAAATACGCCAACAGCTACAGTGCCCTACCTCTGGCAGGTCCGGACGTAACGACGTACTTCCTCATGGCGGCGGCGCTTGCGGAGCGAGCGGCGGGCGCGAGCAACAAGTGCGCGCTGCAGCTGTCCGGCGTGTAAACAAACGCGAGTGTGGCGCGGTGTCGTGGCGCAGCGCACCGCGGAGGCGGCAGCCAGGCAGACTGGCGGCGGCGGCGGCCGGCGTGCGGCGCGGCGTGGCTGGAGGGGCGGCGCGGTGGGGGCCGCGCACGTGCCTCGGCCGGAGCCGCAGTCGCGCTAGCGAGCGCCCGCCGCTGACCTCGCGACCAGCCGGGAATTCGTGGGCCGCGCCCGGCGCCCGGCCCTAGCAACAGCTCCCTCTCCCTGTCGCTGCCTACGGGGCATCGACAGGTGTCTCCACGCTCGTACGCTTCGTCAACAATGTTTCGCAAGGAATGCTAATGTATAAGTGGCACGTACCTAAAATAAGCAGGCGGGACAGAAAAGTTGGTCGCCCCAGGAGACATCACTCTAATACCATTAGATGCCTCCTCTAACTTCCATAATGGCCTCGATTCGACGAGGAAGAGAAGCCACAACTCTGTTGGTTCAAATAATTCAAATGGCTCAGAGCACCATGGGACTTCTGAGATCATCAGTCCCCTAGAACTTAGAACTACTTATAGCTAACTAACCTAAGGACATCACACACATCCATGCCCGAGGCAGGATTCGAACCTGAGACCGTAGCGGTCGCGCGGTTCCAGACTGTAGCGCCCAGAACCGCTCGGCCACTCCAGCCGGCTCACGTATTCTATGGGATTATGATCAGGTAATTAAGCGGATCATTCGAGGGGCGATAGGCTGCCTGAGTTTTGTAATGGAACTGCCCAGGATAGCTTTTTTTGAGAAGTACTGCAGATTTTGATATCTACATCTACATCCATACTCCGCAAGCCACCTGACGGTGTGTGGCAGAGGGTACCTTGAGTACCTCTATCGGTTATCCCTTCTGTTCCAGTCTCGTATTGTTCGTGAAAAGAAGGATTGTCGGTATGCCTCTGTGTGGGCTCTAATATATCTATTTTATCCTCAAGGTCTCTTCAGGAGATATACGTAGGAGGGAGCAATATATTGCTTGACTCCTCGGTGAAGGTATCTTCTCGAAACATCAACAAAAGCCCGTACCGAGCTACTGAGCGTCTCTCCTGCAGAGTCTTCCACTGGAGTTTATCTATCATCTCCGTAACGCTTTCGCGATTACTAAATGATCCTGTAAGAAAGCGAGCTGCTCTCCGTTGGATCTTCTCTCTCTCTTCTATCACCCGTATCTTGTACGGATCCCATACTGGTGAGAAATATTCAAACAGTGGATGAACAAGTGTACTGTGACCCACTTTCTTTGTTTTCTGATTGCGTTTCCTTAGGATTCTTCCAATGAATCTGAGTCTGGTATCTGCTTTACCAACGATCAACTTTATATGATCATTCCATTTTAAATCACTCCTAAAGCCTACTCGCAGATAATTTATGGAATTAACTGCTTCCAGTTGCTGACCTGATATACTGTAGCTAAATAATAAAGGATCTTTCCTTCTGCGTATTCGCAGCACATTACACTTGTCTACATTGAGATTCAATTGCCATTCCCTGCACCATGCGTCAATTCGTTGCAGATCCTCCTACATTTCAGAACAATTTTCCATTGTCACAACCTCTCGATATACCACAGCATCATCCGCAAAAAGCCTCAGTGAACTTCCGATATTCACAAGGTCATTTGTATGTATTGTGAATAGCAACGGTCCTACGACACTCCCCTGCGGCACACCTGAAATCACTCTTACTTCGGGAGACTTCTCTCCACTGAGAATGACGTACTGCCTTCTGTTATCTAGGAACTCTTCAATCCAATCACACAATTGGTCTGATAGTCCATATGCTCTTACTTTGTTCATTAAACGAGTGTGGGGAACTGTATCGAACGCCTTGCGCAAGTCAAGCAACACGGCATCTACCTGGGGACCTGACCGCACTGCAGTTCCTTCTCTAAATCCTCGCATAAAAGAAAAAATGGCTGATACCGAAGTAAGTGTCCAAGGAACAGAAAAGCAACTGGAATCACTCAACAGAGGAAAGTCCACTGGACCTGACGGGATACCAATTCGATTCTACACAGAGTACGCGAAAGAACTTGCCCCCCTTCTAACAGCCGTGTACCGCAAGTCTCTAGAAGAGCGGAAGGTTCCAAATGATTGGAAAAGAGCACAGGTAGTCCCAGTCTTCAAGAAGGGTCGTCGAGCAGATGCGCAAAACTATAGACCTATATCTCTGACATCGATCTGTTGTAGAATTTTAGAACATGTTTTTTGCTCGCGTATCATGTCATTTCTGGAAACCCAAAATCTACTCTGTAGGAATCAACATGGATTCCGGAAACAGCGATCGTGTGAGACCCGTCTCGCTTTATTTGTTCATGAGACCCGGAAAATATTAGATACAGGCTCCCAGATGGATGCCATTTTCCTTGACTTCCGGAAGGCGTTCGATGCAGTTCCGCACTGTCGCCTGATAAACAATGTTAGAGCCTACGGAATATCAGACCAGCTGTGTGGCTGGACTGAAGAGTATTTAGCAAACAGAACACAGCATGTTGTCCTCAATGGAGAGGCGTCTACAGACGTTAAAGTAACCTCTGGCGTGTCACAGGGGAGTATTATGGGACCACTGTTTCTCACAATATACATAAATGACCTAGTAGATAGTGTCGGAAGTTCCATGCGGCTTTTCGCGGATGATGCTGTAGTATACACACAAGTTGTAGCATTAGAAAACTGCAGTGAAATGCAGGAACATTTGCAGCGGATAGGCACTTGGTGCAAGGAGTGGCAACTGACCATTAACATAGGCAAATGTAATATATTGCGAATACATAGAATGAAGGATCCTTTATTGTATGATTATATGAAAGCGGAACAAACACTGCTAGCAGTTACTTCCGTAAAATATCAGGGAGTATGCGTGCGGAACGATTTGGAGTGGAGTGATCATATAAAATTAATGCTTGGTAAGACGGGTGCCAGGTTGAGATTCATTGGGAGAGTACTTAGAAAATGTAGTCCATCAACAAAGGAGGTGGCTTACAAAACACTCGTTCGACCTATACTTAAGTATTGCTCATCAGTGTGGGATTCGTACCAGGTCGGGTTGACGGAGGAGATAGAGAAGATCCAAAGAAGAGCGGCGCGTTTCGTCACAGGGTTATTTGGTAAGCGTGATAGCGTTACGGAGATGTTTAGCAACTTCAAGTGGCAGACTCTGCAGGAGAGGCGCTCTGCATCGCGGTGTAGCTTGCTGTCCGTGTTTCGAGAGGGTGCGTTTCTGGATGAGGTATCGAATATATTGCTTCCCCCTACTTCCGAGGAGATCACGAATGTAAAATTAGAGAGATTCGAGCGCGCACGGAGGTTTTCCGGCAGTCGTTCTTCGCGCGAACCATACGCGACTGGAACAGGAAAGGGAGGTAATGAGAATGGCACGTAAAATTCCCTCCACCACACACCGTTGGTGGCTCGCGGAGTATAAATGTAGATGTAGATGTAATGCTAATGAATAAGCGGCACGTACCGAAAATAAGGAGGCGGAACAGGAAAGTTGGTCACCCCGGGAGACATCACTCTAATACCGTCAGATACCTCCCCTAACTTCCATAATGGCCTGTTGGGTATGCCATTCTAGATGAAGCTACTCATCGGTGATTAGATCCGGTAGAGATACCAAACTGCGCCGTTGTTGACTGGTATCTCTCACCTGCTGTTACAAATAGTCACGTATTCTATGGGATTAGGATCAGGTAATTAAGCGGATCATTCGAGGGGCGATAGGCTGCCTGAGTTTTGTAATGGAACTGCCCACAATAGCTTTTTTGCGAAGTATTGTAGATTACGATACATTAAATGGTTCAAATGGCTCTGAGCACTATGGGACTCAACTGCTGTGGTCATCAGTCCCCTAGAACTTAGAACTACTTAAACCTAACTAACCTAAGGACATCACACACATCCATGCCCGAGGCAGGATTCGAACCTGCGACCGTAGCAGTCGCACGGTTCCGGACTGCGCGCCTAGAACCGCGAGACCACCGCGGCCGGCGATACATTAAATGCTTAAGTATTTACTTTCTTGATGTATCATTAATGTAACACTTATTGTTTCCTATAATCATTGTTTTCATGAAATTTTTAATAAAGGTGAGTCAAAAAGGAGTTTACAAGTTTAGAATGATTCAGAGCTGGCCGATGTGGCCGAGCGGTTCTAGGCGCTTCAGTCCGGAACCGCGCTGCTGCTACGGTCGCAGGTCCGAATCCTGCCTCGGATGTGTGTGATGTGCTTAGGTTAGTTAAGTTTAATTAGTTCTAAGTTCTAGGCGACTGATGACCTCAGAAGTTAAGTCGCATAGTGCTGAGAGCCATTTTTTTGTTAAATCCCTTAGTGCTTAGAACAATTTGTACCATTTTGAATTATACATAAATTTATTGAGATAACTTACATGGTCGGTATATGTGTCATTTTATAGCAAACGAACTCACGTTTCACACAAAAGTGGCAAGTCTCATTTTGGTCCTATGTGACTACCATTTGTGACAAGGCAGACTTCCCACCGGTAATCAATTTATTGCCACACTCGCTGCAGCAAATCGAGCGTAACTTGTGCGACGGCAGCGTAGATTCGATTTTTCAGGTTGCCTAAATTATTTGATAGAGAAGGATTATAGGCAACGTCCTTGTCGCAGTGGATACACCGGTTCCCGTGAGATCACCGAAGTTAAGCGCTGTCGGGGGTGATCGGCACTTGGATGGGTGATCATCCAGGCCGCCATGTGCTGTTGCAATTTTTCTGGGTGCACTCAGGCTCGTGATGCCAATTGAGGAGCTACTCGACCGAATAGTGGCAGCTTCCGTCAAGAATACCATCATAACGACCGGGAGAGCGGTGTGCTGACCCCACGCCCCTCCTATCCGCATCATCCACTGACGATGACACGGCGGTAGGATGGTCCCGGTAGGCCACTCGTGGCTTGAAGACGGAGTGAGGGAAGGATTATACATACGGTCTTTAAGGAAACTCCAGAGAAAGAAATCTAGCGGATTCAAGTCTGGGGCGCGAGTTGGCCATGCGATTGGTCCTTCAAGGCCAGTCCACCGACCTAGGAAGCGATTATCGAGGAAACGTCGAACTTCCGTGACGAAATGAGATGGAGCACCGTCTTGAAGGTAGTAAACCTTTCCATCTCGGTCATCTTCATCGATCTGTGGACATAATCATTCACACGCGCGCGGCCGGGTGAATTACCATCGGAGTGAACACAACCTGTCGCAGCGAACAGCCTGTCTCAACGAAATTATTGAGCCAAGAGTAAATTGTAGGCCTGCCCGAAGGTTCCTTAGCGTATTCGGTGAGAAATTTACGCCAAACAGTTGTTTCAGAGTTCGTTTCATGTAACCAAAACAAACAGCGAGCGCGCTGCGCACCAGTGAAAGTAGCCATTTTAACTGTTCACTATGCTGGCACTCCTGGTGGCAAGATGGGGTATTGATGCACTACGTGGTAAAACCTGATTACCACAATATGACATATCTACCGATACCGAACGTTAGTAAATTTCTATATCGTTCCAAAGTTGTAAAGTCCTTTTTGACTCACCCTGAATATTTGTATTCCTTTTGGAAATAATTTCGATCACTTCGATACTGTACACCAACGCCTATCTCTGTAACATGAAAGACAGGTGTATTTTCTAATCTCAGAACTGCGAAACTGCGTCTTTATGTATCGCTGGTCTTGGTGATTATGTAACAAGCGGTCGTCAGTCTGAGTCTAGTCACAACTCGACTGGCCTCAGACTGACGACCATCGAATTCGTTGGATAAAAATGAGGAAGCACTTTCGTCAGTAACACGCCCTCATAAACAATAAGGTTCAGAGTGATGATACTGCGGATGTTGTGACTCGACGTAATACCAAAAGGCTTACAGTTTCTTGAGCAAAACAGTTTGATATCTTGCATAATGTATGACTAGCAGACTTTAGAGGAATATGCTTCATGAACGATGGTCCCCCCGCTTCTGCACCCTGGTATGTCGATACATAAGGCCAGATCAAAGTTTACCTGACTTAGCCCCCGTGAGGCTGTGTCAAGTCGACGGTTTACGCAACAGCTGTCGGTGAAGAAGTATTGCTTCAAGTTACGTAAACTTGTGAGTCAGTGCATGCTGTACAATATGCATTCGAACCTGTTCAGAGCTCGCTGCTGCGTTGTGCCTCAAGCCCCTTATTCCGTCCAAAGACACAACCCTTTAAAATTTTAGTAAGATGTTATGAACCATTCTTAAAAGGCAGCATATGGCACTTTCAATGAATAGTTGCTTCACCTTATGCGCGACAGTCTTATAACTGGGAAGCTGTTACCGGCTTCATGTCGTTATTTCATTTCATTCGTGTTTTTACGCCAGGTACCTGATTTATTGATCACTATTTTGTATTCGCAACACGTGAACACCTTTCGAAGTTACCCATTGTAATAAAGGCCATCCAAAGGAGTGAACAGTACGACCTTGCAGTATTATATGTGGCTGTCATCAAAGTGATGATGTACTTGAACATGCGTCGTAATCTTGATTTAAACTACTTGCATGGATCGACAGCTCTCAGTCTGTGAGCGACAAGGTTCGTGATTCGTTTTCTAGCAGACTTTTCACGAAGTCAACTTCATTTTATTCGCCTAATCGTAGTATGTTACGTAAAATACTATGGCTTGCGAGACAAGCTTGCTAACAATCAGCAGTTCGGAATAATTACCGCTTGCTATCCTAGCATTTACACATTTATGTAAGAACATTCCTGGCCATTGTCCTACCTCACCATCAGAAACGCCGTAGACGAAAGTAAAAAGGAGAAGGTTTACACGACTCGCAAGCAGAAGCCGAATGGTACTTTCTTCGCTCCAGTGCACTGACGTTTGTGGCGACAGAGACGGCATCATTACATAGAATTAATGTTAAACTAATTGCCAAGTAGTCGATATACATGTCAGAACCTGTCGGAAGAGGAACAAAGCTGAAACAGAAAGAAGACTTATCCTGATTTTACGCTCTGGCAATGCTGTGGCCGGCCGGAGTGGCCGAGCGTTTCTAGGCGCTACAGTCTGGAACCGCGCGACCGCTACGGTCGCAGGTTCGAATCCTGCCTCGGGCATGGATGTGTGTGATGTCCTTAGGTTAGTTAGGTTTAAGTAGTTCTAAGTTCTAGGGGACTGATGACCTCAGAAGTTAAGTCCCATAGTGCTCAGAGCCATTTGAACCAATGCTGTGTGCTTATGAAGAATACGAAGATGAATTCCGCAATACACAATAGGTTTCCAGGGACAATGCTGGCCCTTAAAACTGCAACACCAGGAAGTGCAGAAAATAGCGACATTTTGCTTTGATCGTGGACAATATAATATCAAGCTTCAGTCTGTAGGACTTTTCGGAAAATAAATTTAGCAGGCAGAGCTGCAACCGGTGGCTGTAACCCAGTGGGTACCGAGTCGAAATAATCTTGGATGACAGATACGGACACGCCAATGTATGCTACTTCAATTCTATACATTTCATCAGTCATACCCGTTGATATGTGCATGCCAGTGACTCGGCAACCCATAGCCAGAGATGAGAGATATACGGATCAGACTGTCCAGGGCAACTTGAACACGCTCTGTACGGAGGTAGGTGACAACAGCATGGGCAATACGCGCTCTCGTGCTATTTTATTGAAGGATAAAACTACAGCGACCTTGAAGATATGGTACAACGCCGGCCTCACACTGAGGTGCCAAAACCCATGGGATACCTTCTCCTTTTTCCCGGTGTAGTACGGCAACACGGCGCACAGACTCAACAAGTCTTTGGAAGTCCCCTGCAGAAATACTGAGCCGCGCTCCCTCTACAGCCCTCATAATTGCGAAAATGATGCCAGTGCAGCATTTCGTGCACGAACTGACCTCTCGATTACGACCCATAAATGTTCGACAGGATTCATGTCGGGCGATCTGGATGGCCAAATCATTTACCTGAGATGTTCAGAATGTTCTTCACAGCAATCGCGAACAAATGTGGCCCAGTGATATGGCGCATTGTCGTCCATAAAAATCCCATCGTTGTTTGGAACATTGCCTGCCAATGGTCCCCGAGTAGTCGAACATAACCAGGATCCAGTTTGTTCCGTGTAAACACAGCCCATACCATTATGGACCCACCACCAGCGTACACCGTGCCTTGCTGACAATTTGGGTTCATGTCTTGGTGGGGTCTGCGCCACACTCGAATCCTACCATTAGCTCTTACCATCTGAAATCTGGACTCATCTGACCAGGCCACTGTTTTCCAGTCGTTTAGGGTCCAATCGATATGATCACGATCTCGTCATCATCTGCTACCATAGCCCATTAAAGCCAAATTGCGCCGCACTGTCCTAATGGATATGTCTGACGTACGTCTATATTGCTTCTTGCTGTTATTTCACACAGCGTCGAGCTGGAAATCTACGCAAATGTCATTACTCTCGGTCGTTAAGTGAAACAGGTTGGCCACTGCGTTGTCCTTGGCGAGAGTTAGTGCCTCACATACTCACGGCACGCTCTTGACACTGTGGATCCCAAAATATTAAATTACCCAACGACTTCCGAAATGGACTGTCCCATGCGTCTAGCTCCAATTACTATTCCGCGTTCAAAGACTGTTAATTTCCGTCGTGAGGCCATAATCATGTCGGAAACTTTTTCACATGAATCAACTGTTTACAAAGGATAGCTTCGCCAGTGCACACCTCCATTATATGCGAAACTAGTGCCATATATATATATATATATATATATATATATATATATATATATATATATATATATATATATATATATTGGGTGATCCATTGATAGTGACCGGGCCAAATATCTCACGAACTAAGTATCAAACGAAAAAACTACAAAGAACGAAACTCGTCCAGCTTGAAGAGGGAAACCAGATGGCGCTATGGATGGCCCGCTAGATGGCGCTGCCATAGGTCAAACGGATATCACCATTTTTTTTAAATAGACCCGATTTTTATTACATATTCGTGTAGTACGTAAAGAAATATAAATGTTTTAGTTAGACCACTTTTTTTCACTTTGTGATAGATGGCGCTGTAATAGTCACAAACGTATAAGTACGTGGTATCACGTAACATTCCGCCAGTGCGTACGGTATTTGCTTCGTGATACATCACCTTTGTTAAAATGGACCGTTTACCAATTGCGAAAAGGTCGATATCGTATTGATGTATGGCTATTGTGATCAAAATGCCCAACGAGTGTGTGCTATGTATGCTGCTCGGTATCCTGGACGACATCATCCAAGTGTCCGGACCGTTCGCCGGATAGTTACGTTATTTAAGGAAACAGGAAGTGTTCAGCCACATGTGAAACGTCAACCACGACCTGCAACAAATGGTGATGCCCAAGTAGGTGTAGGTGTTTTACCTGCTGTCGCGGCTAATGCGCACATCAGTAGCAGACAAATTGCGCGAAAATCGGGAAACTCATAAACGTCGGTGTTGAGAACGCTACATCAACATCGATTGCACCCGTACCATATTTCTATGCACCAGGAATTGCATGGCGACGACTTTGAACGTCGTGTACAGTTCTGCCACCGGGTACAAGAGAAATTATGGGACGATGGCAGATTTTTTGCACACGTTCTATTAAGCGGCCAAGCGTCATTCACCAACAGCTGTAACATAAACCGGCATAATATGCACTACTGGACAACGTAAAATCCACGATGGCTGCGACAAGTGGAACATCAGCGACCTTGGCGTGTTAATGTATGGTGCGGCATTATGGGAGGAAGGATAATTGGCCCCCATTTTATCGATTGCAATCTAAATGGTGCAGTGTATACTGATTTCCTACGTAATGTTCTACCGACGTTACTACAAGATGTTTCACTGCATGACAGAATGGCGATGTACTTCCAACATGGTGGATGTCAGGCACATAGCTCGCGTGAATAGCATATTTCATCACAGGTGGATTGGTCGTCGAACCATCATACCATGGCCCGCAAGTTCACCGGATACGACGTCCCTGGATTTCTTTCTGTGGGGAAAGTGGAAGGATATTTGGTATCCTTATCCACCGACAACACCTGGCAACATGCGTCAGCGCATTGTCAATCCATGTGCGAATATTATGGAAGGCGAACTGCTCGCTGTTGAGAGGAATGTCGTTACACGTATTGCCAAATGCATTGAGGTTGACGGACATCATTTTGAGCATTTATTGCATTAATGTGGTATTTACAGGTAATCACGCTGTAACAGCATACGTTCTCAGAAATGATAAGTTCACAAAGGTACATGTATCACATTGGGAAGAACCAAAATAAAATGTTCAAACGTACCTACGTTCTGTATTTTAATTTAAAAAAGCTGCCTGTTACCAACTGTTCGTCTAAAATTGTGAGCCATATGTTTGTGACTATCACAGCGCCATCTATCACAAAGCGAAAAAATTGGTCCAACGAAAACATTCATATTTCTTTACGTACTAAACGAATATGTAATAAAAATGAGGCTTCCTATTTAAAAACACGTAGTTGATAACTGTTTGACCTATGGCAGTGCCATCTAGCGGGCCAACCATAGCGCCCTCTGGTCTCCCCCTTCAAGCTAGACAAGAGGCCTTTGGAGAAAAGAGAGCCACATGTATGAATATCAAGAGCTCAGATGGAAACCCAGTTCTAAGCAAAGAAGGGAAAGCAGAAATGTGTAAGGAGTATATAGAGGGTCTCTACAAGGCGATGTACTTGAGGACAATATTATGGAAATGGAAGAGGATGTAGATGAAGATGGAATGGGAGATACGATACTGCGTGAAGAGTTTGACATAGCACTGGATGACCTACATCGAAACAAGGCCCTGGTAGTGGACAACATTCCAATAAACTACTGACGGCCTTGGGAGAGCCAGTCATGACAACACTCTACCACCTGGTGAGCAAGATGTATGAGACAGGCGAAATACCCTCAGGCTTCAAGAAGAATATAATAATCCCAATCCCAAAGAAAGCAGTTGTTGAAAGAGGTGAAAATTACCGAACTATCAGTTCAATAAGTCACAGCTGCAAAATACTAACGGGAATTTTTACAGACTAATGGAAAAATTGGTAGATGCCGACCTCGGGGAGCCGGCCAGAGTGGCCGAGCGGTTCTAGGCGCTACAGTCTGAAACTGCGAGACCGCTACGGTCGCAGGTTCGAATCCTGCCTCGGGCATGGATGTGTGTGATGTCCTTAGGTTAGTTAAGTTTAAGTAGTTCTAAGTTCTAGGGGACTGATGACCTCAAAAGTTAAGTCCCATAGTGCTCAGAGCCATTTGAACATTTGAACGACCTCGGGGAAAATCAGTTTGGATTCCGTAGAAATGTTGGAACAAGTGAGGCAATACTGACATTACGACTTATTTTAGAAGAAAGATTAAGGAAAGGCAAACCTACGTTTCTAGCATTTGCAGACTTAGAGAAAGCTTTTCACAATGTTGACTGGAATACTCTCTTTCAAATTCTTAAGGTGGCAGGGGTAAAATACAGGGAGCGAAAGGCTATTTACAATTTGTACAGAAACCAGATGGCAGTTATAAGAGTCGAGGGGCATGAAAGGGAAGCAGTGGTTGGGAAGGGAGTGAAACAGGGTTGCAGCATTTCCCCGATGTTATTCAATCTGTATATTGAGCAATCAGTAAAGGAAACAAAAGAAAAATTCGGAGTGGGTATTAAAATCTATGCAGAATAAATAAAAACTTTGAGGTTCGCCGATGACATTGTAATTCTGTCAGAGACAGCAAAGGACTTGGAAGAGCAGTTGAACGGAATGGACAGTGTCTTGAAGGGAGGATATAAGATGAACAGCAACAAAAAATTGTCAAATGGCTCTGAGCACTATGGGACTCAACAGCTGTGGTCATGAGTCCCCTAGAACTTAGAACTACTTAAACCTAACTAACCTAAGGACATCACACACATCCATTTCCGAGGCAGGATTCGAACCTGCGACCGTAGCGGTCGTGCGGTTCCAGACTGTATCGCCTTTAACCGCTCGGCCACTCCGGCCGGCGAACATCAACATCAACAACATCAAAACGAGGATAATGGAATGTAGCCGAATTAAGTCGGGAGATGCTGAGGGAATTTGAGACACTTAAAGTAGTAAAGGAGTTTTGCTATTTGGGGAGCAAAATAACTGATGATGGTCGAAGTAGAGAGGATATAAAATGTAAACTGGCAATGGCAAGGAAAGCGTTTCTGAAGAAGAGAAATTTGTTAACATCGAGTATAGATTTAAGTGTCAGGAAGTCGTTTCTGAAAGTATTTGTATGGAGTGTAGCCATGTATGGAAGTGAAACATGGCCGATAAATAGTTTGGACAAGAAGAGGATAGAAGCTTTCGAAATGTGGTGCTACAGAAGAATGCTGAAGATTAGATGGGTAGATCACATAACTAATGAGGAGGTATTGAATAGAATTGGGGAGAAGTAGAGTTTGTGGCACATCTTGACAAGAAGGAGCGACCGGTTGGTAAGACATGTTCTGAGGCATCAAGGGATCACAGATTTAGCATTGGAGTGGAGCGTGGAGGGTAAAAATCGTAAAGGGGGACCAAGAGATGAATACACTAAGCAGATTCAGAAGGATGTAGGTTGCAGTAAGTACTGGGAGATGAAGAAGCTTGCACAGGATAGAGTAGCATGGAGAGCTGCATCAAACCAGTCTCAGGACTAAAGACCACAACAACAACAACATAAGTCAGTTCATGTGCCGGAGGTCTGCTACAGGGCTACCTCTAGCAAAACCCAACTGGACCACCTTCGTCATTACTTTATATGGGTAGCCTCCAGATGAGTGAGGTTGTATCGCGGCTAATTCAGAGGACTGGTGCTGGGCGGAATAGGGTATCAGTTTCCCCGTCCTGCTATCCAGCTTGTGGCTTCCTGTCGATAACCTAAATTGATTAAGGTGAAAGAAAGGATGGTTCGTTAAGAATTCGTTCCTAGGTCTTGTTCGATCTGCGTTTATGCTCCGTTACTAATTGTATCGTGGTTAGTTCGATATCAAGCCGTAATTTTTGTTGCTGATGAATTCACGGGCGTGTCCCAACAACTGGTATGGTCACAACACCATACCAGGTGTTGGAACAAGGCCGTGAGTTGATCAGCAACAAAATTAAATTAATGGCAACAACAACTGCCATTGACTTTATAACGAGATGTGTATCCGAGGGTGTCACTCCTAGATTTGCACGAGTCAAGATTATAAAATAAAATAACCAAAACTACAAGGCTGTTGGTAAAGTTTATTGAATTGAGAAATACTAGAAAGTTGATAGTGAAAATGAATGATTTCAAATTTCTGGGAAGTTTCCCCAACAATTGTGTCACATCGTCATCAAGTTGCTTCACTGAACAAAGTTAAACATCGTATACTTGGGCATGTTGACAACAGCCTCATAGTAGATTAGCTATCCAGATGAGCGAAACTTTATGACCACAGGCCACCACGAATCTGAACGTAGCCTGGTAGTAATGGGGATGCGAGACGGCGGTAAGGAAAGAATATAAGCGGAGCAGAAATGAATTGAGAATCATTCTAGCGGCCATAAGGGCTGCAAACCGGGAAATGCAGAGGCATAAGCGACTTTGATAAATGGGAGCATGTTATGACTCAGAGAAACGAGCATATCGGAAACGGCGACGAAGACGATCGGGTGTAGTAAGCGCCAATGAAAAGGTGACATCTGTAGAAGACGAAAATATACGGGACGTCCACATCTCATCGCAGAACGTGGAACTTGATGTCCTGCCCGTTCTGTAAACCAGGATAGGCAGTGATATGTTGCAGATCTGACGACAGAGTACAATGCTGTTGCAGACCTAAGTGTTGCTAAACACACCGTTTAGTGTTTATTATCGAACATGGGGTTCCGCAGCATCCGATCTTTATGTGCTCCCATGCTGATCCAACGATATCGTCGATTACGATTCCAGAGAGCACGTTATCATCGAGATTGGATCGTGGATCGAAGGAAACGTGTCGCCAAGGTGAATGAAACACGCTTCTTGGTGCACCAGGTCGATAGTTGTATCCTGAAACGTCGTCATAAAGGTGAACGGCAGCTGGAAACATGCACAGCGTCACGACGCAGGCCGCTGGTGGCAGTATTATGCTGTAGGCATGGCCGGTTCGAGGACCAAGGAACGCAAGCGTCCGCTCGTGGCGCCTAGCTGAGAGGGGCGCTCAGAGGTGCCCCTGCTGCAGAATCTGCGAGTGTTACCAACAGCCCGAGTAACGGCGAATCATATTTGAGGGAGGGGGGGCGCGTGGCAAGTCACTTGTGTGGACGTCGGAGTGGGGGAGCGAATGATATGTCGCACGTGGGGAAAAATGTTCTCGAACAGGCACTGGGTACATTCACTTGGGCTTCTATGGAATCTATGGTAGTAACTGAAGGCACAAGACAACTGTTCAAATGGTTCAAATGGCTCTGAGCACTATGGGACTTAACATCTGCGGTCATTAGTCCCCTAGAACTTAGAACTACTTAAACCTAACTAACCTAAGGACATCACACACATCCAAGCCCGAGGCAGGATTCGAACCTGCGACCGTAGCGGTCGCGCAGTTCCAGAATGAAGCGCCTAGAACCGCTTCTCAAATAGCAAAACTCATTTACTACTCTAAATGTCTCATTTGCTAATGTAATTCCCTCAGCATCACCCGACTTAATTCGTCTACATTCCATTATCCTCGTTTTGCTTTTGTCGATGTTCATCTTATATCCTCCTTTCAAGACACTGTCCACTCCGTTCAGCTGCTCTTCCAGGTACTTTGCGGTGTCTGAGAGAATTACAATATCGTCGGCAAACCTCAAAGTTTTTATTTCTTCTCTAAGGATTTTAATTCCTACTCCAAAATTTTCTTTTATTTCCTTTACTGCTTGCTCAGTAGAGGGTATTGCAGTCAACATTGTCAAAACCTTTCTCTATGTCTACGAATGCTAGAAACGTAGGTTTGGCTTTCCTTAAACTATCTTCTAAGATAAGTCGTAGGGTCAGTATTGTCTCACGTGTTCCAACATTTCTACGGAACCCAAACTGATCTTCCCCAAGGTCGGCTTCTACCATTATTTCCATTCGTCTGTAAGGAATTCGTGTTAGTATTTTGCAGCCGGGACTTATTAAACTGAAAGTACGGTAATTTTCACACCTGTCAACATCTGCTTTCTTTGGCATCGGAGTTATTATATTCTTTTTGAAGTCCTAGGGTATTTCGCCTGTCTCATACATCTTGCTCACCAGATGGCTCTCCCAAGGCCATCAGTAGTTCTAATGGAATGTTGTCCGCTCCCGGGCCCTTGTTTCAACTTAGGTCATTCAGTGCTCTGTCAAACTCTTCACGCTGTATATCTTCCATTTCATCTTCATCTACGCCCTCTTCCATCTCCATAACATTACCCTCAAGTAAATCGCCCTGGTATAGTCCCTCTATATACTCCTTCCACCGTTCTGCCTTCACTTCTTTGGTTAGAACTAGTTTTCCATCTGAGCTCTTGATATTCATATAACTGACTACCTTTTCTCCAAAGGTCTATTTATTTTTTCTGTAGGCTGTACCTATCTTACCCCTAGTGATATATGCCTCTACATCCTTACATTTGTCTTGTAGGCACCCCTGCGTAGCCATCTTGCAGTTCCTTGTAGCCTATCATGCTTAAGCTCTTCTTTGACAGCTGTGGCGTCTTCCAACAGAATAACGGTCTGTTAGACGGCTAGAATTGAGCTACAGCGCTTTGAGGAGTATGATAGTGAACTTAGGTTGGTGTCATTTCCACAAAATCCTCTCGGAATAAACCTGATGGAATATCTGTGAGACGCCATCTGGCGCCTGCTTCATGCCCACAAACCGCCGGTCCGTAATGTACAACAATTACGTGACCTGCGCATAGACACCTGGTACCACGTACCTCTGGAATCCTACACCAGGAATTGTCGCATCCTATGCAGAACTTCAAACGGAAACTGAAATTACCGTTGTTTGACAGCTCATCCTACTACACAGAATATAGTTACGTATAAATCACAACTGATAAAAAATAAAGCTAGTTTTTAAAATAATGACGATACTCGTCAGTAGGAACCCATATTTTTCGTTGATTATAATTGTAGCCTAATCAACATGTTCCACATCATAGCATAAGCTCGCAGTTATGATCTGTGGAGTATTCAAATAACTAACTCATGGGAAGAGTACACGAAGCCAGAATAGTGAATGCTGAGTAGTTGGAATGTGCAGTATGCCTTTTAAGAAAACCGTGTACAAAATTTATTTGCAACTTACTGTTTGTATTGTTATAGTGTTAGGAATCTTCACAATGTATCTGAAGCAACTACTACTACTGTCTGAAGTTCTTATGAAGATACCCAGAGAATTTACATGGACGGTATTGGATAACAGACGACACTGTTCGCTTAAAACGCTACTTAGTAACTACAGAGAATCATTGTTTTAGTCATATGTGAAATAGTTCTGATGCATTTGTCGTATATTCCCACCAAGATTCCTAAGGACAGGTACAGAGATACCTCGTCCGTACAAAAAGGTTCGAGACTGGATTAATAGAAAGCAGAGAAAAGCTAAGATGGTGGTTTAATGCTTCAGGTGTTCTACAGAGTCTCCGTCCCCCCTTCCCCACTTTAAGTACAACACACTAAATGTCGATCCAGCCATGCGAAGGTGTCAGAAAAGACCTTCTGTGGGCTACTCATCTCACGTATCACACTGGCTAGAATGTTGGTTATGTCGTCGATGCATGGATCATTCATGTAAATTTGTGCACTTTGTTGTTTTTCGACAGTTCTAGGGCCACCCCTGTTAAATACATTCAGTTCATTAAGTTGTCTTTTGTGCAACGCCTGAAATCAAATTCACATTATTGTATGGTCATCCGGTACAGATCTCCCTGACATCTACAGGGGTATACGGCGGCTTTAGTCTGAGTGGATGTTGTGGCAAAGACACCAACCTGAGTTCACTATCATGCTCCTCAAACCGCTGTAGCTCAGCACTAGCCGTCTAACAGAGCATGTTTCACATGGATGCTGTAACTCTCCAGACGATAATAAAAGGGAGTTCATCACACTCCCAGAGGACTTCAAGTTAAACTTAAGTGCACAAAGACAGGAAACTGCTACTGACGTTAAGTATTAATGTCGGTTGTAATGGAATTAAAATACTAATATCGTGTCAAAGATGGGGTAATATGTCTGAGGTGAATTCGTCAAAGACAACATAACATTTGGGGAAACAACTAAGTTCGTTGAAGTCGCACAATGATTGCTGAATTTTAATCAGAGAGGAAAAAAAGAACTACGTAATGAACCATGCAAGAATTTTGACTGAGCACATGTTCAGCTCGCAATTGCGAATAAACGTACTTGAATTAAAAATGTGAAAGCTCTAACACTAATCGAAAGTCTGAATGCCCCAGATTTTGCAAACGCTACATACTTATCATTGCCGGTGCCCGTGAGCTGCCGCTGTAGTGGCTGTAGAATTCTAAGGCATCTGGCCTGCACCGAAGTCTGTGTCTGTTCTCCCTCACACACTGGAAACGAAGTCCCACTCTCAGCTGAAGCATCCCATGGAAACTCAAATCTCTACAGAGTTCTCCCAGCAAGAAGCGGAATTTTTACCCTGTATATTGAGTGTCAGCTTTGTGCACGATTTCGATCACCAATGACAGTGATTCTTGCAAGTTGCGTCCAGCAAGATCTGTTCTAACAATACAAAAATCTTCCCTCCGCAATCTGTTATAATGCAGTTAGACAGTAGTGGCGATTTTTAGTGTAGGAGCTGAGAAATAGGCAATCTCTGCCTTGTAACGAGACATCCTCATCAACAGTAGTTGTCGATACCAGTACTATTTTTCTAATTTTGGACAAGTCAGTATCACCTCAGTTGCTTTTCGGAAACTTTACACATTATTTTATACATAATATGTTATATTTCAAGCTAAAATTTATGAAAATGAATTACTTTACAAAATGTGTTAGTCTTTATGTTATAATTGATAAGTACTAGTTCTGAATCAACAGTTAAAATTATTTTTTTAGAAACATTTGAAATTACGAACTATTGGTAAACTTAAAATTTATGTTATTAATTACGCGATACTGTACTGGTTGCTATGTTTATTTCTGGCTCCATTTATTAAATAATAATCGAACGTAATAATGTAACAGTAACTAGTAGAAATTCTTTTGTTAAGAAAAATTGTAAACCCTGTGGAATACGGTTATTTTCGCAGAGTGTGGGAGTCGTAAGCATGCCTCTTTCTTCAAATTTATTTAGATCAATCCAACCGTTAGCACTTAAAATGTGACATTTTCAGCTTCAAGAATCAGACCCCTAGACAAGAAGCATGGAGCCAACTCTACATGACAAGATATGTAAACCATAAAGTTTACTGTAATCTTCGCTCCTCTCAAATCTTAACAAAAGACTAATGTGGACAATAGATGGAATGAGGAAGGAGGTGGGAGATTACAGGCTCCAGACATCTGCCCTATTCCGCATATCTGCCGATCATGCCTTCCCCATGTACACACAAGCGAGTTCTGTTCTCTCACTCCAGAATTTATTTACATTATCCGGTGGTAGCTGCTCTTACTGTCTTTCAGCAGACTCAACAGCAATTCAGTTAACTTAGAGCCAAGCCTCTTAAGCACAAAAGCGGCGGCTGGCTTTTCTCTCACTCCACTTCAGAGAACTTACGTTTGCACCGTTCTGGGTTTAGTGGTTCGCCGAATTTAAGCTTCTTGTAGCGCGCAGGACATTACGGTCCTAACTTTGTCAACTGACGACGTGAACGTCAGTGGACATCCCACATTAAAAACGGTACACAACAGCTTTCCATCGTTTAGGACACAAACACAGATGATTCCTCTCCAGCAGAGCTTAGTTGTTCTCAGTTTCCACCAGGCTCCGCTCCCCCTGTCGTAGTGTCGGTGCCTGTCCTCTGAAGACGACTGCGGATCCCCTAATGGCCGGACGTCGACTCGCTCTCCCCTGGCCTGCTGCCCATGCCCAACAAATAGTCAGTAGGATTCCCAACCATACATTTAAGCAATCTTCCAGACTAAGAAATTAATATGGACATTTAGTGGTTAGATATTCCAATCGTTGACGTTAACTTTGACCATACTCGTGTTCTCATTCTTTGTTGGGAATTAATTCAGATTGGCAGAGATTATCAGTTTAATGGGGTTTGATGTGATACGAGGCAGTTTTGATTAAAACAGTCGTGTAACAACAGGTTTGAATTGACAACGTCAGGTTTCATCACACAGGATGATTTTTTCCAGGAAAGGATTGTCCACGTTTGGCATTTTAATTAAGTCGCAGCACGAATCTATGAGACATTATTTTTGTTCGGGAGTCATGCTGTGCAGGACAAACTTCCCACACAGTTTTCTAATCGATAAAACATTCCGGAGAATTCTGGAACACTTGATTTCGAGATGTTCAGTTGGTTGCTCCACTGCGATTTGTGACACAACGTTGTTGACACAGGTGGCCTCAAGACCCTCATTTAACAATGGCTACTCGCATTTGACTGATCGAGTGCACAACCATTGTTTACAGCTGTTAGTTCGAGCCGCCGCCGTAGTTATTGCACTGACGTCGCATATACGCCAGAAACAAAATCACTGTTGGAACTGTCAGGACAGACATTGTATGCACACAGGGTGAACTGAGTAAAATAAAATCGTCGTAACTTCTGAACGGTTTGCGTTAGGACGTTCAAACTGCACTGTTGGCAGCGGAGCATGATGGGAACTTGTATGGGCATGCATGGTTTGGTTTAGCGACGAACCCCACTTTCATTTAGATGGGTTCGTCACGATCGAGAAATCTCTTCACCCTCAACGGATAACTGTGTGGTGTGCAATGTCCAGTCACGGAATAATCGGTGCGATATTCCTTGATGGCACGGTGGCTACCGAACGGTACGTGAAGGTTCTGAAGAAGATTTCATCCCCAAAGTGACCTGATTTCGACGAGATGTGGTTCGTGCAAGAGGGAGCTCCACCCCATCGAAGCAGGAGAGTGATGTCCTGGGGAGCATATGCGACTCCTTTTTGCGTGGTATATGAAAGACAAGGTGGACAGCAAAAACCCAAAAACCATTTCTGAGCTAAAAACAACCATTCAGTAGGTCATCGACAGCATCGATGTTCCGACTCTTCAGCGCATCATGCAGAATTTCGCTATTCGTCTGTGCCACATCATCACCAATCACGGTAGGCTTACCAAACACGTCATAACCTAAATCCTAATATCTGTAGTGACGTTGACATGTTGAATACAGTGTGAGCATGCCGTAGTTTGCAACCAGTTTACGTTTTTTTTTTTTTCATATACTTCAATAATTGTCACTCTGTACTTTAACTGCAGATGTATGAAACCATATTTTTATGGGAAGAAATTATACAATATAATTCATTAGCAGAACTACACACATCTTTTCTCAAATAATTTGGCAGTCAGAAACCCCTGCCTTTGCTATAACTACTCGCTTTTTACTATACTGTTCCTGTATGTGAGAAAGCAAACCGTAATAGAATTTACAGTATGTGACAAAGAGGTGGTTCAAATGGTTCAAATGGCTCTGAGCACTATGGGACTCAACTGCTGAGGTCATTAGTCCCCTAGAACTTAGAACTAGTTAAACCTAACTAACCTAAGGACATCACAAACATCCATGCCCGAGGCAGGATTCGAACCTGCGATCGTAGAGGTCTTGCGGTTCCAGACTGCAGCGCCTTTAACCGCACGGCCACTTCGGCTGGCAAAGAGGTGGAACAACTCTCTGTTATCAAGACCTAATTTATACATCATACAACAATTTGTTTGGCCATTCACACAACAAACGAAGTATAATAGTACTTGGTGCTTCTCTCTTCGTTTGTCATTGTTTGTTCAAAACCGGAAGGAAACGAATATCCGTCACAAATTAAAATGTAGTTGAGGAAATTTGAATTCCTATACTTGTAGACTGATCCACATTGTCAACATCAATATAAGAAATCAGAGGAGGCTGTAGGTGCATGATTGCAATACACTATCATGGAGATAAATTTATACAACTGTGTATGAAAATACTTTTGATTTCAAAAAGATTCCATAAAGAACAATAAGAACACAGATGAATTATGCATACTTAGAGGCAAACTCGCTTGAAACTGTAATGGGAAGTGGAACTAGGCACTGCACAGACCTAAATCCACATTGGAAATTCTTCTTGGTGATTAAGATAAGGCTTTACCTAACCACTTGCTCCCAGCTGATCCCTGAGCTCTCTATAAGCTGTGCTGTAGACAGAAGACTGACAATGAGACGAATTGCACAATATTACCAACCACAAGCTGCGATGCAAATTAATCTCCAAGGAGCTAGTCTCCTATCCCTAAACTGCACGTATCTGCGAAACCACGAATCAATTACTGGACAGTACCTTGCTCATCTATTCCGTATGTGGTCGTTCGTCCAATAATTAACTACGTATAATCAATAATAGCAGTTAATTCCTACTTTATAAATACCTGACTTTGTAGGCTGGAGAGCGATCAGTTACTTCAATGTAAAGAAAGCTTCTCATATGAAGTTTTTTTATTGCCTTGACCACCTGTACGTACATTGGGTTACTAGCTTCGACAAGACTTAGCTGCCATCTTCAGGTATGGCAGCCGGCAGCCAACCCAGACACATGTGTTACTCTGTTTCGCCATGAAGACACAGGCATATTTTTTAATATTCTACTCTCCTTTTATTACGAGTCCGTCATGATGGTACGAATGCAAAGGTGCTGTTCATCGCGCAGCACTTTTTCATAACCTGTACTCTGTGGATCTGAAGATGGCAGCTTCGTAATCGGAACTAGTAATCCAGTTTTCATACATGCGATAAAGGTAATAAAAAACTTCCTGTCAGAAGGCTTCTTGCATTGTAATTTCTACCTGTTTGACAGTAATGAAGCATTGTTGAATTAAGTGGGCCAACCTTTGGAGAACAAGGCGTGAGCTTCACATAAAAAAATGGCTCTCAAAACTATGCGACTTAAATTCTGACGTCATCAGTCGCCTAGAACTTAGAACTAATTAAACCTAACTAACCTAAGGACATCACACACATACATGCCCGAGGCAGGATTCGAACCTGCGAACGTAGCGGTCGCTCGATTCCAGACTGTAGCGCCTAGAACCGCACGGCCACTCCGGCCGGCTTCACATAAAAACTGCTGGCCTTACGGCAACAGCTAATGTTCTTGAATACCGTGCTTTCAATACTGCATCATTTCCGAGATTTCACAACCGGATGTTAAATTGTAAAATATTTTCAGGGGCAGCTGCGGACTCTGACCACAATTTACAGGTTATGAACTGTATATTAAAGCTGAAGAAATTGCAAAAACGTAGGAAAATAAGGAGATGGGACCTGGATAGGTTGAAAGAACCGGTGGCTGTTGAAAGTTCAGAAGGAGTATTAGGCAACGGATGACTGGAACACGGGAAAGGATCACAGGTGAAGATGAATGGGTAGTTTCAAGAAATTAAATACTGAAGGTAGTTGAGACTCAAATAAGTAAGAAGACAACGCCAAGTAGAAAGTCTTGAATAGCACAAGACATACTGAATTTAATTGATGAAAGCAGAAAATAGAAAAATTGAGCAAGTGACGCGATCGAAACGGAATTCAAACTTTAAAAAAATCAAATGTACAGCAAGTGCAGAACGGCTAAGCAGGAATGGCTCGAGGCCAAATGTACGGATTAAAAAGCATATTTCACTACAGGAAAGATAGATACCGGCTACAGGAAAATTAAAGAGGTCTTCGGAGAAAGGTAAAGCAGTGTATGATAATCAAGATCTTAGACGGAAAACCAATCCTAAGCAAAGAACGGAAAAAGGAAAGGTGGAGGAATACATAGAGGGTCTATACAAGGGAGATCAACTTGAAGGCAATAGTATAGAAATGGAAGAGGACATAGAATGAGATGGGAGATATGATACTGCGAGAACAATTTGAGAGAGCATTGAAAGACCTAAGTCGAAATAAGGCCTCGGAAAAAGACGACATTACATGAGAACTACTGATAGCCTGGGGAGAGCCAGCAATTACAAAACTCTTTCATCTGGTCAGCAAAATGTATGAGACAGACGAAATATCCTCTGACTTCAAGAAGAATATGATAATCCCAATCCCAAAGAAAGCAGTTGCCGACAGGTGTGAATATTATCGAACTATCAGTTTAGTAAGTCATGGTTGAAATTTTCTTAACAGAAGATTGGAAAGGCTGGAAGAAGACGACCTCGGGGAATATCAGTTTAGATTCCGGAAAAATGTAGCAACACGCGAGGCAATACTAAACCTACGACTCCTCATAGAAGATAGGTTAAGGAAAGGAAAATCTACGTTTATAGCATTTGTAGACTTACAAAAGCTTCTGGCAATGTTGATTGGAACACTCTCTTTGAAATTCTGAAGGTGGCAGGGGTAAAATACAGGGAGCGAAAGGCTATTTCCAACTTATTCAGACGGCAACCAAATGGCAGTTATAAGAGTCGAAGAGCATGAAAGGAAAGCAGTGATTCAGACGGGAATGAGGTAAGCTTGTAGCCTATCCCAGATGTTCTTAAACCCGTACACTGAGTAAGCAATAAAGGAGACCAAAGAAAATTTTGAATTATTACGATTTACGTTCAGGGATAGGAAATAAAAACTTTGAGGTTTGCCGATGACATTGTAACTCTGACGAAGACAGCAAAGAACTTGGAAGGGTAGTTGAACGGACTGGACATTATCTTGAAAGGAGGACATAAGGCGAACACCAACAAAACAAAAACGAGGATAATGCAAAGTAGTCGGCTTAAATCAGGTGCTGCTGAGGGAATTACATTAGGAAATGAGACATTTAAAGTAGTAAATGAGTTTTGCTATTTGAGAAGCAAAATAACTGATGATGGGCGAAGTAGTGAGGATATAAAATGTAGACTGGCAATGGCAAAAAAGCATATCTGAAGAAGAGAAATTTGTTAACATCGAATATACATTTAAGTGTCAGGAAGTCCTTTCTGAATGTATTTGTAGGGCGTGTAGCCGTATATGGAAATAAAACATGGATGATAAACAGTTTAGAGAAGAAGAAAATAGAAGCGTTTGAAAAATGGTGCTACAAAAGTATGCTGACTATTAGATGGATAGATCACGTAACTAATGAGGAGGTACTGAACAGAATTGGGGAGAAGAGAAATCTGTGGTACGAAATGACTGAAAGAAGGGATCGATTGGTAGGACACATTCTGAGACATCAATGGATCACCAAATCAGTATTGGAGAGAAGTGGAAGGGGGGAATCGCAGAGGGAGACCAAGAGACGAATACAGTAACCAGATCAGAAGGATGTAGGTTGCAGTAACAACACGGAGAAGAAGAACCTGGCACAGAATAGAGTAGCATAGAGAGCTGCATTAAACCAGTCCTTGGACCGAAGACAACAACAATGTCATATGTAATAATGTTCTGGTGTAATTCATGTTTAAGAAAGAACGTTTTCATTGCTCAGAAATGTGCGTTAAGAATAATACGTGGTGGTCACTCACAATCATCTTGGAGACATCCGTTTAAGGAATTAGGTTTTCTGACTACTGCTTCAAAGTATATTTATTCCATCAACAAGATAAATAATCCACTGTAGTTTAAAAGGAATATCGATGAACATAATTACGCTCCCAGAAGAAAAAACGACATACATTAATCCACATTAAGGCTGTCTTCACCGCAACAAGGTGTGTACCATGCTGCCATCAATATTTTTGATCACCTGTCTAATCATATAAAATGCCAGGCAGCAAAGTTAAATTTGAAAACAAAATGAAAAAAAAAATTGCTCCTTGACAACTTCTATTCTGTAGATCAATTTCCAATGTGGAATATGTGGGTAAGAATTCCTAACTCAAATCTATATTTAAAAAAAAGAAGACAACCTTGATTACTGTCAGCGTATTGCCATGTATATACACGTTGTTGTTGTGTTCCTCATTTTGAAGACTGGTTTGAATTGCTACTCTATCCAGTGCAAGCTTCTTCAGCTCCATAAAACTATTGGATCCTACATTCTTCTGAATCTGCTTACTGTATTTGTCTCTTGGTCTCCCTCTACGACTTTTACTGCCTACACTTCTCTCCAAGACTAAATTTGTGTCCAATCAACCGATGCCTCCTTCAAGTCAGGTTGTGCCACAAATTTCTTTTTTCATTAATTCTATTCAGCACCTCCTCATTAGTTACGTCATCTATCCATCTACTCTTCAGCATACTTCTGTAGCGTCATATTTCATAAGCTTCTATTCTCTTCTTGTGTAAACTGTTTATCGTTCATGTTTCATTTCCATAGAAATACTTTTAGAAAGGACTTCCTGACACTTAAATCTATACTCGATGTTAACAAATTACTCTTCTTCAGAAATTCTTTTCTTGCCGTTGCCATTCTACACTTTATATCCTCCCTACTTCGACCATCCTCACTTATTTTGCTTTCCAAATAGAAAAATTCATTTACTACTATAACTGTCTCATTTCCTAATCTGATTCCCTTAGCAGCACCCGATTTAAGTCGACTACTTTCCATTATCCTCGTTTTGCTTGTGTTGATGTTCATCTTATACAGTCCATTCCGTTCAACTGCTCTTCCTAGTCGTTTGCTGCCTCTGACAGAATTACAATGTCATCGTTAAATCTCGAAGTTTTTATTTCTTCACCCTTCTTATTCTAATTTTTTTTCTTTATGGCTTGTTCAACATACAGATTGAGCAACATTGGGAATAAGCTATAAACCTGTCTCACTCTCTTCTCAACCACTGTTTCCCTTTCGTGCCCCCTCGACTCTTGTAACTGCCATCTGGTCTCTGCAGAAATTGTAAATAGCATTTCGCTCCCTGTATTATACTGCTGCCACCTTTAGAATTTGAAAGAGAGTATTCCGGTCAACATCGTCGAGAGATTTCTCTAAGTCTACAAATGCTATAAACGTAGGTTTGCCTTTCCTTAACCTATCTCCTATGAGAACTCGTAGGGTCGGTATTACCTCGCGTGTTGCCACATTTGTCTGGAATCCAACCTAATCTTCCCCGAGGTCGGCTTCTACCAGTTTTTCCGATCTTCTGTAAAGGATTCGTGTTAGTATTTTGAAGCCGTGACTTATTAAACTGACAGTTCGGTAATTTTCACACCTGTCAACACTTGCTTTCTTTGGGATCGGGATTATTGTATTGTTCATGAAGTCAGAGGGTATTTCGCCTGACGTATACATCTTGCTCACCAGATGCAAGACTTTTATCACTGCTGGCTCTCCCAAGGCTATCAGTAGTTCTAATGGAATGTTGTCTACTCCTGGGCCCTTGTTTCGACTTAATCCTTTCAGTGTTTTGTCAAATTCTTCACGCAGTATCATATCTTCCATGTCATCTTCCTCTACAGCCTCTTCCACTTCCATAATATTGCCCTCAAGTACATCTGCCTCGTATAGACCTTCTACATACTCCTTCCACCTTTTTGCTTCCCTTCTTTGCTTTGGACTGGTTCTCCATCTGAGATCTTGATATTCATACAGGAGGTTCTCTTTTTCCAAAGGTCTCTCTAATTTTCCTGTAGGCTTATCCCTAGTGATGTATGCTTCTATATCCTTACATTTGTCTTCTATCCATATCTCCTTAGGTATTTCGCCTTTCCTGTCTATCTCATTTTTAGACGTTTTTATTCCCTTACGGCTGCTTCATTTGTTGCATTTTTATATTTTCTCCTTTCGTTGATTAAATTCAATATCTCTCGTGTTACCCAAGGATTTCTGTTAGTCCTCGTCCTTTTACCTTCTTGATCCTCTGCTGCTTTCACTATTTCATCTCTCAAAGCTACCAATTCTTCTTCTACTATATTCCTTCACCCGGTTCTTGTCAATCGTATCCCAATGTTCCCTCTGAAACCCGCTATAACCTCTAGTTCTTCCAGATTATCCAGGTCCCATGTCCTTAATTGTCATTATTGAATGAAAATATGCAAATTATGTCAATTTACTGATTTGTTTCTCCCCAAGATTTGCAATGATTCGAAGTGAAAATAGGGCTGAACCAAGTTGCTTTACATGTTACAATATGTCTTCCATTTTAAATCGTCATCAATGTCAACACCGAAAAATTTTTATGTTTCCAACATAGTTATTATTTTCTTATTATGTGCTACATTTATCACTGATGTAGTGAATCTATATATGTAGAACCGAATATGTTGTGTCTCTTTGAAAATTGCGAGTGGGAGCATTCGCATAAAGCCACTCAATAATACTTTTAGGACAATTATTTACAATTTCTTCCGTTGCCATATGTTTGGATTGATTACAAATACAGTGTCATCGGCAAAAAGAACAAATTGCGCTTAAATAATAGACAGAAGATCTTTTATATATATGAGTATCAATAGTAGACCTAAGATTGAGCCTTGTGGAAGGCCGGAAGTTGTTTGTTTCTTGGTTGGTTGGTTTGTTGATCTGGAGGAGGCGATCAAACAGCGAGGTCATCGGTCTCATCGGATGAGGGAAGGATGGGGAAGGAAATAGACCGTTTCAAAGAACCATCCCGGCATTTGCCTGAAGCGATTTGGGCAAATTGCGCGAAACCTAAATCAGGATGGCTGGACGCGGGTTTGAACCGTCGTCCTCCCGAATTGCGAGTCAAGTGTGCTAACCACTGCGCCACCTTGCTCGATAGCTATTTGTAACCAGTCTGGAAAATCTCCCCTGCTTATATAGTTCGAATTATTAAGTACAACTTTCTTCATTCTTTTGGTTAGGTATGACATTATTCGTTGTTTGGCTATACCATCACTCCCACAAAATTGCAGTTTATCTAAGGAATTACTGTGACTCACGTAGCGAAATGCCTTACGCAGGTCACAGAATATACCAACCGGTGCTGTTTTGTTATTTAATGCTTGTAAAATTTAGAGAGTGAAAATGTAAATGGCATTCTCAATAGAAGAACTGTTCTGAAATCCAGACTGTGATTTAGAGAGGATTGCTCAGATGAGATACTATTCTTGAACACTTTACCTTTTAAATAATTTTGGAAAATACTGTCATTACGGAAATGGGCCGGCAGTTATTGACATTTCCCTATCACATTTTTATAGAGGGTTTAAACAATAGTATATTTCAATATCTCTGGATAAATGCCCTGAGTTAGTGATGCACTACATATTTCATAAAAGATATTCCTTATTATACGGGAACAAGTCTTTATCACTGTGTTGGTAACACCATCATATCTAGATGAACTTTTATTTTTTGAGGGAATACATAATTTTATTAATTTCAGAAGGAGAAGTGGTTGAGATATCCATTAGATTGATTTTTATGGGAGTTGAATTATTAACAACTGCTTTGATTTTTGCTCTTGAATTGTTTACCCCTATAGTTTCCACTATATTTGAGACACGTTTATTAAACATATCGCTATCTTTCACATCATTTGTAGTCCTTCCATTTAAATCAGTATTTATGTTACCCTGTTCTGTAGCCCGCTGTTCTGTCTCAACATTTGTAGTCATTCCATTTAAATCAATATTTCTATTACCCTGTTCTATAGCCCGCTGTCCTGTCTCTCGTTCCACTGTATTCCATACCCACTTAATCCTACCGTCGCAATTACAGACTTCTAACACACTGTGTACGTTCCTTGATATGTAATAACTTATCTTAATAAATATGAGTAGTTTTCGTAGTGTGCAAGTACTGCTGGAAATTCGTTTCTTCTTACCATCAAATACACTTCCCTTTTACTTTCACAAGATACTTTAATCCCTCTGGTGATCCACCGGTTTTACATGGCTGTTTAACGTCGTTTCTGACTATCCTTTGCGGAAAACTACCTCCAGATAATACGAGGGTCGTTCAATAAGTGATGGAACTCATTTTTTCGACCAGTTTCGACTGAAACAATGCGAAATTTGTCGTAGAATATTCCCGATTCAGCCTCCATAATTTCCAGAAGTTTCGATTGGTATTGGCGCTATATGTAGCCTTCAAAATGGCATCTGTAACGGAGGTGCGTTCAAAGCAGAGAGCTATCGTAGAGTTTCTTTTGGGGAGAAACCAGATCATCGCAGATACTCATAGGCGCTTCCATAATGTCTACGGAAACGTGGCAGTGAAAAAAAGCACTATGAAACTTCCTGGCAGATTAAAACTGTGTGTCGGCCGAGACTCGAACTCGGGACCTTTGCCTTTCGCGGGCAAGTGCTCTACCAATTGAGCTACCCAAGCACGACTCACGCCCGGTCCTCACAGCTTTACTTCTGCCAGTATCTCGTCTCCTACCTTCCAAACTTTACAGAAGTTCTCCTGCGAACCTTGCAGAACTAGCACTCCTGAAAGAAGGGATATTGCGGAGACATGGCTTAGCCACAGCCTGGGGGATGTTTCCAGAATGAGATTATCACTCTGCAGCGGAGTGTGCGCTGACATGAAACTTCCTGGCAGATTAAAACTGTGTGCCGATCGAGACGCGAACATATTTTTTTTTTTCCTCCCCTTCAGCCCGACCTGACGCTCACCAAAATCGCCTTCCACTGCGTCGGCTTTTTCTGCCTTGAAGTTTAGTTATGTATTTTCTTGTTTTTATCATAAATAATGGCTCCTTGCCAATTGAAACCAATAAACTCCATCCGAGAGAAATGAAATGGTGCCGTGAAGGTGAAGACATCCGAGTGCAAGTGAAAAAGAATGTTCTCCAGAAAGAAAAATATTACCAAGTGTCTTGTTGGATCAATGAACCTCTATTGTTCCATATGATCAGGATTCATTCTTGTGAAATTAAAGCGGCTCTCCACCGGGTGAAAAAAGAAAAAGTGTATTCAAAATTAATAGATCAAAGGAAGAGAAATTAGTTAGTTTCCACGGTGAGAATGTCGCGTGGTGACTTCTTCAAGGTTTGTCTTCTCGTGAAGTGGATATTTCATTTTCCGTGTCGGATCTCGACACTTTCACTCCATCAGCTTCTCCAAGGTTGTTACCCCAAAGTGTCGTCTCATGACTTTGATGAAGTCACTCGCGAAATTCGTCCGTGCCGTCGTGAGTCTGTGCGTAAACGTGCAATCCGAGGAGTGTTCACATACCCATCACCATAATTTTTAACATATTTCCATACGTGTCTGCATAATCCCTGTGTCGTATGATCAGTGCATGTTGATATTCCAAGTACGCGAGGTAGTCGTCAAGTGATGCACTGCGATTGTTGATGATAAAGGCAATGGTGTGGCCTAACATCCATATGGCCGCATTGTGTTTCCTGCGTGGATATCGTATTTCTTGCGGTCGGAGTAATATCCATTGGATCCACATTTTGTGGTACAGTACGGTCGATGATCGCTAATTTGCACCGCATATGAGCGACGATCGGCCCTGCGGTACTACAGGTTAACCGGTGGGCCATCGTGTCCGCATGGCCGCATAAGTCGCAGTTCGGTGTGGGGCTTAGGTGGATCCTGTGCAATTTTTCATTAGTGGGCACCTTGTCGTTGATAACTAAGTACCATGAGGATGCAACCCTGGAAGGCAATACGTGACTATGGACAGTTCTCCAGACTGTATTCCACTGGATTTGCGGATATTTTTGGGTTATTCTGTTGGTTCTGCCGTCGGTTGTAAGGAAGCTGTATATCTTGGTGTTGGTATACGGTGGGTGGATGCCGTCTGCGGAACGTATGTAACTAAATTCACCGTAATATAGTCGGATGTGGCGAAAAGTGATCGGTATCGTGGTCTCATTTATAGGTGAACTTAGACTGCATGGCCTCCAGATTGAGAGGAGGGTCCTCGTGAAACTCGATGTGTCTTGGGTGACAATTTTCTTCATGCGGTTAATTAACAATGTCCGGCATTTGTGTTTGGTACTAATGAGACCAAGTCCCCCTCTCAACGATGGTAGGGTTAATGTTTCAAAGCTGACTTTAAATACTGTATATGTCTCCGTAGCGCGTACCAACAGAATGCTTTTTGTATACTGGCTGCGAGGTGATCTAAAACCGGTAAAATTTGGCCTAAATAATACATACAGCTCGCTACAGATATGCGAACTGTATGAACTTTCTGCAAGAGATCCAGTTCCCTATCAGAATAAATACAGGTTGTTGCTCGAATCTTGTGCAACATATCTGTCCAGTTTTTGGTGGTCATAACATCAGGTACCGCACACCAATAAACGCCAGTCGATATGGGTGACATCACCGATTCCGCACCCTATGTGTAGCAACGTCGTCTTCCTCTTGTTGAGTTCGCGCCGGTGACCGCATTCAAGGTGTTGACAATGTGTCCTATCTCCAGTAGATTAGCCTCTGAAGTTACACCTAAGCAGACGTCATCAGCGTAAGCAATACATGCCATCTTCTGCATTCCAATGGTGATTCCTTTAGACCTCTGATTTATGGTCATAAGCAGAGGCTCGACAGCTATGGCATACAACGCCATCGATAACGGGCATCCTTGTCGGATTGATCGTCTGATCGTTATTGTGTCTGTTAAGTGACCATTGACACACGAGACGTGGCGTTGGAAATTAATTGATGTAGCAGAGTGACGAAACGGCAGCCAAAACCCATCTTCGGCAGTGCCTTAGTCAGATATTCGTGACTGATGCGGTCATACGCTTTTTCAAAATCGACAAAAACCAACGCCCCAGGCTCTTGAGTGTGCGCTAATGTGCATATCACTTCCCTGAGATCGCAGGCAGCTGATATTATGCTTCGGCCAGGTACCGCTCCATATTGATGTTTTCCAAGGAGTTTGCTCAGTACCGGTTGCACGCGCTGCTTCACTGCCCTCGTTATGATTTTAAAGTCAGAGTTGAGTAGCGTAATTGGTCTGAGGCCTTGGATCTTCCGACTGTTTCCTGGTTTTGGCAAAAGTACAATGAAGCCTTCCCTCAATTCGTCTGGAACAGATTCAAGTCTCCACATCTCATTAGCTATTTGGAGAAACGTTGGAGCCAGGATGTCCCAATAGTGCTGATAAAATTCTGCGCCGAGACCGTCGGGGCCAGGGGATTTCCGTTTTGCAGCGCTGAAGACTGCCGGTTTTAAGTCTTCTTCACTGAAAGCCGCCTCTAGAGTTTCAATGTCCTCGTGTAATAAGACAGAAGGGATGTCCCTGAGAACTTCGTCGCAGAGTGCGTCGTCAACCTCTTGTCTGTTTATACAAGTCGCTGAAGTGGCGGTATATATGCGATGCAATGTCCCGTTGTTTAGTAAAGACATTTCCCGCTCCATCTTCTACTTCTTCAATTAGCTTGGCTTTCTCTCGCCGCAGAGTTCGTAAGGTGTGGTACAGGGAAGCCGTCTCATCTGCGGCGTTGTCCTTGGGCTGTGACCTACGTATGGTGACTTCCATTTCTGGCGATAGAGGGTCATAATCTTAGCTTTATATTTCTTGATGCGGCAGTAGGTGTCAACGGCTGTGATGTCAGCGCAGTGGTGTAATTCCCGAAGACCAGAAAAATAAAATTCTATTGTCTGCCTATGCCAGTACGACTTCTGATACGCATAGCGTTTAATCATTGTCCGAAGTTTAGGTTTTTCACTATGGAGCCACCATTCGGTGATAGACCTATACCTGGTTTTCGTGCGCTGTAGTTGCTCCCACACCTGTTTTATCTCTTCGTCCAGCTCTCTGTCTTGCAACAGGCCAACGTTCAGTTTCCAATAACCCCTCCCACGAGTTACTTGTGGGCGTTGGAGGATTATGTACCACTGGTGCTGTAAGTAGGCTGTTTAGGTTTTTATATTGGTAACGCCACGTAGCGCTCTGAAAATCACTGGCTGTGCTGTGTGCAGTCTGTGGCTGGTTTGCATTGTTGTCCGCCATTGTAGTGTTGGGCAGCTGGCTGTGAACAGCGCGTAGCGTTGCGCAGTTGGAGGTGAGCCGCCAGCAGTGGTGGATGTGGAGAGAGAGATGGCGGAGTTTTGAAATTTGTCATGAACTGCTATATTTATACATGATGATATCAAGGTAAATACATTGTTTGTTCTCTATTAATATCTTTCATTTGCCAACTATCCCTATCAGTAGTTAGTGCCTTCCATAGTTTGAATCTTTTATTTAGCTGGCAGTAGTGGCGCTCGCTGTATTGTGTGTGTGTGTGTGTGTGTGTGTGTGTGTGTGTAATCTTATGGGACTCAACTGCTAAGGTCATCAGTCCCGCTCGCTGTATTGCAGTAGCTTGAGCAGCGAAGATTTTTGTGAGGTAAGTGATTTGTGAAAGGTATAGTTTAATGTTAGTCAGGGCCATTCTTTTGTAGGGAATTTTGAAAGTCAGATTGCGTTGCGCTAACAAAATATTGTGTGTCAGGTTAAGCACAGTCTTGTAAAATTTTTCAAAAAGGGGACGTTTCATATGGCGACCCTGCCAGGATACCTCACTGGAATCTTCTGATTTTTTTTCTTGTAGTTTGTGTAATTAGTGTAGATTTTGTTTATTGATAGCGCATAATCATAGAGAGAATTTCCTTTGTAGTTGTAGTTTTTCATTGTTGTACAGTAAAACAGTTGTGGCATGCATATAGATTTGCACCAAGTATTTCGCAGCTACGCTTGCAATTAACTAGATATTATTTTCAGTGCTATGTTAATGTGTTCTCCTATTTTTGCTCTTCAAATTGTGCTTTTCTGTGTTATCGTGTGAAATATTGTGACAATTATGGCGTGTGAAAAACGTAATACTAGGCTCCAAAGTAAACTGAGAAATGACAGTGAAGACGAAAGCAGTGTGTTAGCCCCGCAGAGTAATGAATTAACTAATGTTCAAAGTAGTAATTTGGTAATTGCGCATAGGGAAATGGAGCGGGCGGCAAACAATGGTGTAGACAGTGAAACAGGTAGTGAACAGGGAAGCGTTATCGATCGATTGGTCGGCAACAGCTCGCCTCAGGAATCGGGAATGACAGAACACAATATTGCAAATACTGCAGACTCAGGTTTTGGGTTCTCACCGTTTTCTCAAATGAGTCAAGACACATTTTCCGCTTGTCAAAATGTGAATGTTGCCGGTGCAACTTCACTGCCAAAAAGCACTGAGGAACATGTTTCAGACACCAGTGCATTGTTATTACAATTAATGCAACAAATGGGACAAAAGCTTGAAAAGTTAGACACAATGGAACAACACCAGAGACAAACACAGCAACAGTTAGACACAGTGGAACAAAATCTTAAAAAGTTAGACACAATGGAACAAAATCAGAGACAAACACAGCAACAGTTAGACACACTGGAACAAAATCAGAGACAAACACAGCAACAGCTTCAAAAGTTAGACTCATTGGAACAAACTCTTGAACAAACGCGTGAAGATTTAACTACTGAGTTACATAACATTGAATCGAAATGTCAAAAAGTCTGTAATGACGTAAAAACTCAAATTTGTGAGCATTTTCAACCTATTTTTTCGTGGCATGAAAAGGCATTACAGAATCACGAAGCAGCCATAAAAGAACTGCAAATTATTGTTCATGAAAATCATGAGACCTTGCAAGCTAAATTTGACTCAGTTGCATCTACCGATTCGGTTACGCAACTTGCAAAAACTCAGGAAAACTTAAAGAACACAGTAGATTCGATTTCAACACAAATGGACACTCTGAAACTTGGTTCAGAAAAACACATTGAGGAAATGTGTTCACTATCGGAGAAAGTAGCCGAACTTTCGGATCAGTTCACTAACTTATCTATGAAGGTAGATGATAATCTGAACAACACAAAACCGGTAGTCTTTAATGACACAGAAGAGTACGAACAAATTAGGAAATTCAAACAAAATCAGAATCAAATTAATACACAACACCAAAGAGAAATCCGGGAAGTACAAGATCAGCTGACACAGGTAATACAAGAATTACGTATTTCAGAGGCCACTCGAGCTCCAATACGGGAAGAGGGACTTAGAAATACGGAACAACCACAAAATAATAACACAGGACACTTCGGAAGTTATGAAGGAAATTGGCAAGGTGCACCGAATTTTGAAATGGAACCGCCGAAACGACGTAACAATGACCGATATGCGACTCGCCGACATGATGACTTTGACTATAAGCTGTTCATTACTACACGTAAATTCAAAACATTTAAGAATTCTGGCAATGACATTCATCCACAAGCATGGCTCCATCAATTCTCTCATTGTTTTCCTCCCAACTGGTCATTAGAGCACAGATTAGAATTTATGTGTGGCTACTTAGAGAATGAACCAGCTGTAAGAATGCGGTCGGTCATTCACGATTGCCACAGTGAAGGAGAGTTTTACCATGCCTTCCTCTCAGCATATTGGTCTCAGGCCACACAAGACCGAGTAAAACAAAGCATCATAATGATGAAACGTTTCGAACAATCTGAATTTTCCAGTCTTATGAAATATTTTGAAGACATGTTGCACAAGAATCAGTACCTGTCAAACCCATACAGCCCCTCAGAACTTATCCGCATTTGCTTAATCAAATTGCCTGAACATTTACGACACATTATTTTGGCAGGACGTTGCAAAGACGACATTGAAGCTTTTCAGGGACTGTTACAAGAATTGGAAATTGACACTGACAATCGCGGAATGCGGAAACAGGAACACAACAATTACAGGTCACATCCGTCACAATTCCTCGATAATAACTGGACACGACAAGGCTATTCTCACAACACAAATCGTGACCAAAACAGACACCACCCTTATGACAACCGCTGGCAGAATAATAGTTACAGAGAAAGATCGCATTTCCGTAGAAATGAATATGACAGAGATAACCATAGAAACAGACAATATGGTAACCAGAACTGTTATTATCAAGGGAGACAGAATAATTTCAGACGCAACGGTCCAGCGCGCAGTTACGATTCAGGGAGAAATTCTCCACCACATGACCGACAAGAAAGAAACTACAGGAACTACCGACATGACGACAGACGATATAATCATAACGATAGACGTGAATTTCATCAGAACTGGCGGGACTCTAACAGAGCTGGGCCCTCTCGGCAAGGCAAATTTGTAGAAGTTAGGTCTCCTAATCCCAATAACAGCGCGCGCCAACAAAGAGACAGACAATGACTCGCACAGCAGGCAGCTGCGTGCGGCCGCTGGCTCAGGGAAAAATAACAAAGACGCTAGCCTTGAGAAAAGATTTAGCATTCTTTACCGATGTAAACAACATGATAATTGCTTTGAAGTTGAAAGTCTGCGTACTAGGAAGAGTAAAGGATTGCACCACACTTCACATGTAAAACCGCTTACTGAGAGATAATCTGCTTTTTAACTTTGTCTTTGCCATATAACTTTTCACTTTACATTACTAGTATGCTGTGTTAGACTTAATAATCTGTTAACATGCAACAATGTTTGAAGTTAAATATCCAGTCTAGAACCTAGGGAACATTTTTAAACAGAAATTATGAATGCATTGTTATAGTGAACAGACGACACAGTGTTGTATTTGTACATTCTTGCTTGTTAGTTGCACGATTATGGAACGACTATAAGGCTTACATACTTAGAACATTTACCAGTACTGCTAATGAGATTTTAATGCAACATTTTGGTTTACTTGAAAATATATTCTGGATTTAAAGTACTTTCAGTGAGATACCAGATGGCACAGTGGTTAGTTTATGTGACAGCTACACGATGTTATCACAACGCTACTAATGAGTGACAATTTACAATGTTGCTTTTGCAGTGTATCTGTTTTATATCTGCACAGTTTTCTGAATTCTCCTAGGAAGAAAAACATGTTTTAGTAGTAACTTTTGTGGTATAGCAACAATGAGACATCCTTTTTTGTGGCATAACAATACGTTACTGTACAGTACTTTCTTCATCATGCCAATAAGCATAATAACTAAGATATCTATACATAAAGCATTTCACTTTTGTTTATCATGAGGTAAGTACATTGACTTCTGCAGAACTTGGCTTTCGGAGGACGATAAGTACGACACTTCCACAGAATTATCTTACAGCAAGACGCACATTTAGCGCTACAGGACACGCATGTGAGAGATTTTGTACTTAAGCCATTTATTTTTCAAGATTTTTGAATTACAAAGAAAGTTTTCCGTGATATATCTCATTCTATTGCTGTAATCTGTAACACCTGAGGGTATAATTACATTAATCCTCAGGGGGGTATACGCCTACTTTGTGTACCATGTGTTTGGCAACCACAAGGAACCCTAGCTAATATGGTATTTGCTTATACAACTTTACACATCGGTACCATATTTATCTAACACACAAATTACACAGCTATCTGATCATGTAACTGAGAGATAAACTTTTTTTTATTACATCAGTGACAGATGTTTACGCAATTACACAGTTGGATAACTTCACACTTATGAAATTGTATTTTGTCTGTACTTTGTGAAATGCTCATATTTTTTCGGAACCATTGTGATACTATGAGAGCTTTTAATGATGTATTTGGTATGGATTCATGATTTTTAAAGTACGTTTGAGGCAGATGACACTTTTGACATGAGCAGAGAATTTTTTTAATTATTGGAGGAAGCTACGACGATTTTGAGATTTGACTGAGGTGTTATGATGTTATTTTTACGACGACGATGTGTATTATGCTGCTGAGGTATGTTTACGATTAATAGGCTGAGGCTATATGAGTTATTTGATTATGCTTCATATTTATAATGACGAAATATTGACGAGTGTCGATGGATACGTATATGTGTAATAAGGTAAGGAGTAATGAATAGTGGGTAGGGACTCTTGACTTGTGAAAAAGGATGTTGGAAACCAAGAATCGTACTTTAAGAGTTATGAAATGTGTGTAAATGCGTGAATGTATCACAATGCCGGCGAAAATTTTTTGGACAACATTATATTCATAGGATTTTCTTTCTACAGATTTGCAACGCTAATTCTTGACCTGTGAAATATTTTTATGTGAGACTGTCACTGTAGCGGAAACTGGTGTCGTAAATATTTCCGTAAGAAAGTTAAGTGACCACCTGCACGTAATGCGTCGTGGGCACGCAGCTGTGTCTAACACCTGGAGAACAAGCCATTAGGGTGTGCCTTTCCGGAAGCACAGGTAGAAAAAAAAAAAGAAAAAAGGCAGGCCTTTATCCTCGCCATTGGCATTCCTTTAGAGAAAATATTGCAAATGCGACACCCTCATTACTTCCATTAACCTTGCTATTGACATTCCTTTGTAGAAAGCATCGCAAATATTACACGCTCATTACCTGAAAACATATGATTACTTGTACTTTGTACTAATTCCTGCAATGCTTATGAATTGATGGGAAATATTCGTACATCTGCACACCTGATTATGACAAGTGTCTTTCTATGAGAGTTGAGAGCTACTGACTTACGAAATGCCACATGACTATTGAATGATATTTTTATGCTTTGCTTTTCGTAGTTGCTTATTTCACTTGATATCTGGTTTCCAGCTGTGTTGCAGCATTGCTTTTATAAAATAAAATGCATTTGCTAATGTGAACACTTTCTGTCAACAGATCTATTAAATAATTATTTTATGATCCACATTCTTTAAAAAAGGAGCACTTGGAAAGGAAAGAACAATAAGAAGGAACTAGTAACAGTAACACATAATTTTCTTTTCAAGTACATGGTAATATTTCTTTTTACAATCAGTTGTTGTGGTGCACCACTTTAATTTACATAGACATTAAGATGTGAATATACATTTCCCTTATCTGCATTGTTGTTTTTACTGTAATATTTTTTTCTGCTTGAGCTTTGTCATGTATAGATATAAGTTTTATATTTTTTATATTTGCTGCTGCTGTTTGCCAGGCATAGTGCTACTGAATTTTAAATTGTGTTACTCTGTTAAGCTAATTTTACTACTGACTTATTTTTCTTGCTACTGTACATTGGCTCATATTAGTTGTAATGTTGCATTGCTTGGTAATTTATATTTACTGTAGCTTGCTTTGCAATTTTCCATTTTTTTTGCATTGCTGTTTGTGTTAATTTGTTATGTGCTGCTGCATTGCCTCGTCCCTTAGTTTAGTATCTGAGCTCAGTAGATTTAAGTTAGCTTAAGAGGAGACTATATAAGAAACTAACTATTATAAATTTATAAGAAATGCATTGAGAAGCTATCAGAAAATGGTCTGGCAAAATAAAAAGGATACTGTACAGTGGAGAAAAACTATTATTGACAGAGGATGTGAACTGAATACAGAAAGCAGAGAGAAAAACTATTTTTGACAGAGGATGTGAACGAAATACAGAAGGCAGGCTTAGATAGGACTTTTGGGAATAATGATGAATGAAGGGAGATCTCCAAGAAGCAAAGAAAGTTTTGTTTGCAAAATACTGCAATGAAACAAACCCTGTCCTTTCCTTTTGTGTTATCCCACTATGTGTTTGGGGACCCTTGTGTATATATGTTCTTCCTGTCTTTACATGTTTACCTCATCAGACTTTTGTTGTAGAATTTTTCTCATACTCAGCTACATGAACTATGATGAGGAATACTGTTATCCTCAAATATAATTTGCGTTAATAATATGTTATTTACTTTGTAAAGATGTTAGACATTATTCATTCTGTTTTGTTTTAATGCTCATGTGTAAAGTTGATGTTTCAAAAGTTACTCTGATCTTTTATGTATTTACTTATGTCATAATTCCTGTAACACTGATGTATATGTTTATTTCTATTCTTTTGTAAAGCCCCTATTACTACAAACGTTATCTGTATTATTATGTTTTTAATGATGTGTTTTGTACCTTTGTTATTGTATTCTTATGTTATAAAATTGTAATTGTCACCAGTTCATGATATTATTAACTTGTTAGTTACATTTCACTGCACACGTTTCTGTTGGTCATAGTATATGGACAATATGTGAGAAGTAGGGACTGATAGTGTTTGCACGTGTGTTAATGATTCAGCAAGGGACTGGATAACAGCATTGCTGGTTCTAAGGACAATTTCAAAAACTTTGTGAGTGCACAAGTGGTGGTTTATGGACTTGCTATATTATCCGCAAGACTCTTCAACGGTGATTGTGCACCTGCACAGTCACAACAGATGGCTGCTGGCTATCTCTCCAAGGACTACAGTGGGTCTGCATCTTTGATGACCCACCAGTACCATTATCTCTACAAGGACTACAGTGGGTCTGCATCTATGATGACCCACCATGCCATTATTTCTACAAGGACTGCAGTGGGTCTGCACCTCTGGTGGCCCACCAATACCGTAATCTCTACCAGGACTACAGTGGGTCTGCTCTGTGATGACCTACCTACCAATACTCTTCAAAATTTCGACTGACTCTGCTGTGGGTTTGCTCTGTTGTTGCCCATTACCTGTCTGCATGTCGAGAGTCAGCACTGTCTTTCCGTTGGAAGGACAATACTACTTCTTCAAGACTACATGGAAATCCACTACTTCCGTGTGCATTTTCTTTTACTGCTCAGACTTTGAGAAAAACACTGCTATTCTCCTGTTATGTACGATTAGGACTGTCTTTATGGACTGTGAGACAATTTTAGCTTTTGACCAACATTGTATCAATAAGTGTGTGCATTTGATTTCTTTGTTATTGTAATTATGAAAAAAATTTTTCAAATCTGTATTGGGCACTGCCCAATCCAATTTGTAAAATTTTTTGTGGGGAGCATGGGGGCTATGTAAGTAGGCTGTTTAGGTTTTTATATTGGTAACGCTACGTAGCGCTCTGAAAATCACTGGCTGTGCTGTGCGCAGTCTGTGGCTGGTTTGCATTGTTGTCCGCCATTGTAGTGTTGGGCAGCTGGCTGTGAACAGCGCGTAGCGTTGCGCAGTTGGAGGTGAGCCGCCAGCAGTGGTGGATGTGGAGAGAGAGATGGCGGAGTTTTGAAATTTGTCATGAACTGCTATATTTATACATGATGATATCAAGGTAAATACATTGTTTGTTCTCTATTAATATCTTTCATTTGCCAACTATCCCTATCAGTAGTTAGTGCCTTCCATAGTTTGAATCTTTTATTTAGCTGGCAGTAGTGGCGCTCGCTGTATTGCAGTAGCTTGAGCAGCGAAGATTTTTGTGAGGTAAGTGATTTGTGAAAGGTATAGTTTAATGTTAGTCAGGGCCATTCTTTTGTAGGGAATTTTGAAAGTCAGATTGCGTTGCGCTAACAAAATATTGTGTGTCAGGTTAAGCGCAGTCTTGTAAAATTTTTCAAAAAGGGGACGTTTCAGTGTGCGCTATGGTCTGAAAAGCTGACGGGGGCGATATCACTGTTGGCTACCTTACGACCAAGACCGGGAAAGACATAAATCCGATCGATCCTGCTGGCAAAATTACTGGTGACGTGCGTGTATGCTACGCGATCGTCGTGTATAAGTTCCCAGCTGTCTAGTAGTTTCAGTCCTTGCACAAGACAGTCGAGCTCTGTACACTTATTAAATTTGGGCGTTTGATCCTTTGGTGAAAGAACGCAGTTAAAATCTCCGCCTAAAATACAGTTCTCAGCATGTCCACCAATGAAAAAGGGTATATCGTTTTTATAAAAAGAGGGCCGTTCCTGTCGGCGGTTGCTCCCGGATGGTGCATATAAGTTGACAATCTGAATACCGTTAACTATAAAGGCGGTGCCTCTGCCATTAATGAGCCGTACTACATTTGAGTGGGGGATGCCGTCTCGCAATAAAACTGCGGTCCCAGTATGGTCTTCTTTGCTAATATTTACTATAGTAGTAAAACCAGCTACTGTCGGTTCCACGCAAACTCCCTGTAGTAGCCCAATGTCTATGTTCGTTTGGCGGATGAAGTCGGTAAATGCTCGAAGTTTTACATCGGTCTGGATTCTGTTCGTGTTAATGGTCGTCAGATTATACGTAAAGATTTCAGTCATTGAGGCAGAAATTGCGCAAGCTGGGAAATACCATCACCTCTATGCATACACATACACACACCACTACAGCAGTACAAACACCTATAAGGGGCCCTCGTTGCGGTCTGTCTCATCGTCCGAACCCCACGAAGGTCCCGGAGGCTGCTGCCGGCTGTCATCAGATTCCATAGGCTCTACTCCGTCGGGTGGGGGCGGTTCTGGAGTAGCAGGTTGGCTGTTTTTTTAATTTTGCTGCCACCTGTTGCGCCACAGGCTTCAACTGTTTTGCAGTCTGTGTAGCACCGTCGCGAGCAACGCGCGGTTTCTTTTTATCAGGTGACACCCTGCGTTTGGCATCTTTTGGTGCATCGGAATCTGCCTTTTTAGCTTTCCTGGAACCTGAAGCTGCATGCGTAAGATTGGTATTTAATTGGCTATCTGGTGAATCTGCAAGAACTGCGACATTTTCAGCAGGCTGTAATGTCACCTGTTGGGTGTTCACGGGGTCGGGATGCAAAGGTTCACTTGAAGGAATGGCGGTGACAGAACGGATGTTTTCCGACAGCTCGTGGGAAGTGCCTTCTTTCTCCGCTGTGGGTTCATCTACAATTGCGGTTGGATAGATTCCTTTGCAGCTTCGCCCTCGGCAGAACTTTGTTCAGGAATGATGGGCGATTCCGTGTTGATATTATGACCTGCCGGAGCGTCGGACATTTCCACGTCACCGGAATGTGTGACGGCAGATGTGTCGTGCGCGGTACTGTACATCGCGTCATCGACAGAGCTCGCGATAATGCCGGCACCGGTAAACAAGCGGCTGGCTACGGTGGCAAACTGCGCACGCGGCTGGCCGTCCGGCCCTATCTCGGCTGGCAGCTGCACAGGTCGCCTGCGCCGACATTGAGCTCTGAGGTGGCCGAACATGTTACGAACAGAGCATGTGCGTGGTTGCCCTTCATGAACTACTAGAGCTTTAAAACCGCACATACGAACGAAAGACGGAATGTGAGTTTCTAAGTCAATCCTGACAGTTCTCACCCCGTTGTCAACTTTATAGTACATATTGTCACCCCAACGGTCGGCGGTTACTGAGTACACGGTACCGTACTTGGAGAGGGCCTCCTAAATGTATTTAAAGTCGAATTCAAAGGGTAACAAGTGCACTTTAACTACCCTAAGTCCCAGTCCGGCGTAAGTAATAGCAAAAAATGGTTCAAATGGCTCTGAGCACTATGGGACTTAACTTCTGAGGTCATCAGTCCCCTAGAACTTAGAACTACTTACCTAACTAACCTAAGGACATCACACACATCGATGTCCGAGGCAGGATTCGAACCTGCGACCGTAGCGGTCACGCGGTTCCAAACTGAAGCGCTTAGAACCGCACGGCCACACCGGCCGGCAAGTAATAGCAACGCGACTCACCTCGGCATTGCTGGTCTTGTATTCGGCGACACCGTTCGTAGTGGCCATAATCCTCTGGCAGATATCGTCGTTCTTCAATTTCACATAGAAAACGTTGCTCAAAAAGTCGTATCCCATCGCAAAAAAAATGGTTCAAATGGCTCTGAGCGCTATGGGACTCAACATCTTAGGTCATAAGTCCCCTAGAACTTAGAACTACTTAAACCTAACTAACCTAAGGACATCACACACACCCATGCCCGAGGCAGGATTCGAACCTGCGACCGTAACAGTCCCGCGGTTCCGGACTGCAGCGCCAGAACCGCACGGCCACCGCGGCCGGCTATCCCATCCCAAGGCAGTCTTCTACAGGTACTTTAAACTTGTCGCGGAACCAATCCTCAAACTCGTAAACCTCCGGACGCACTACATCGAAACTAAAGCTGAACTTTAAAGTGTACTTCCTTAATTGAGACTCCATTTTGCACAAATACTAACAAATCACAAGGCGCACAATGTAAACACACGCGAGTGGAAACGCCTAGCACGCTGCGCTGCGGTGTCCGACCGCTGAGGCGGCTCGGCCGCGACTGTACGTCGGAGTTGATGGTTGCACTGTGATGGAGGACATCAATAAAAACAACCCCTTCAGAGTTGCAGAAGACGGTCCCAATGACTTTAACGGCTGAGGGTGCCGTTTTGAACTTTTTTTCTTCGGTGCTCAGATGGTAGAGCACTTGCCCGCGAAAGGCAAAGGTCCCGAGTTCGAGTCTCGGTCGGCACACAGTTTTAATCTGCCAGGAAGTTTCATATCAGCGCACACTCCGCTGCAGAGTGATAATCTCATTCTGGAAACATCCCCCAGGCTGTGGCTAAGTCATGTCTCCGCAATATCCTTTCTTTCAGGAGTGCTAGTTCTGCAAGGTTCGCAGGAAAACTTCTGTAAAGTTTGGAAAGTAGGAGACGAGATACTGGCAGAAGTAAAACTGTGAGGACCGGGCGTGAGTCGTGCTTCGGTAGCGCAGATGGTAGAGCACTTGCCCGCGAAAGGCAAAGGTCCCGAGTTCGAGTCTCGGTCGGCACACAGTTTTAATCTGCCAGGAAGTTTCACATCAGCGCACGCTCCGCTGCAGAGTGAAAATCTCATTCTAAAAGCACGATGAGTCGTTGGACGAGGTGTCTGTCGTCGTCGCAACAAGGTCATGCAATCCTGTCTGATATCCCGTATGCCGGTCGGACCCACACTGTGACTCCTGCAATGTTGGAATGTTGGGCACTCTCTTTCGAGGTGATCGATGGATCACAACCAAACACCTCGAAGCACAGCTGGGCATATCTGTCGCTAGTGCTGGCACACTCGTCCACCAGTTGGAGTACTCAAAGGCTGGGCGCTCCTAGTTCCTCGTCGCCTAACAGGAGACAGTAAAGAGCAACGAAGGGCCATTATGCGCAATTGCTTGCTTGTTCTGTCGAACATAGCTAACAGGCGATTAAACATGGGTTCACCATTTCTAACCGAAAACAAAAAGAAAATCCATAACGTGACGCCATTCCACCTTTCCTCCGAAGAAAAAAAGTTCAAAACGGCACCCTCAGCCGTTAAAGTCATTGGGACCGCCTTCTGCAACTCTGAAGGGGTTATTTTTATTGATGTCCTCCATCAGAGTGCAACCATCAACTCCGAAGTTTATAGTGGTACTCTCAGGAAACTTCAGAAACCTTTCAGCGTCTTCGTCGCCACAAAATTAAAAACGAACTTCTCCTTCTGCATGACAACACAAAGCCTCACACGAGTCTGCGTGTCAGGAACCGCGCTGCTGCTACGGTCGCAGGTTCGAATCCTGCCTCGGGAATGGAAGTGTGTGATGTCTTTAGGTTAGTTAGGTTTGAGTAGTTCTAAGTCTAGGGGACTGATGACCTCAGATGTTAAGTCCCATAGTGCTTAGAGCCATTTTGAACAAGTTTGCGCAACCCGAAAGGAGCGCACAAGACTTCACTGGACTGTTCTTCCTCATCCACCCTACAGCCTGGTCTCCGTCAGTTTGCCACAATGAAGGACGCACTCAGGAGGAAACAGTCCGTGAATGTCGAGGACGTCGACCAGTAGAGTAGTACCGTGCCACTGCACAAGTCCTTCCAGTAATGTGGCCAAGGCCGTCGCATTGAACGGAGATTATGTTGAAAAACAGGGTTTTGCAGCTAAAAGAACGGAAGATAATATGGTGTACTGGAATCCTGAAAAAAAAAAGAACCTGTCTTCAGAAAAAAACGTGTTGCATTACTTACTGAACGCTCCTCGTGCTGTGAATTTATAAGGGCATACATCAAATTTTATGTCAGACTTAAGTTCCTTATAAATTTCATCCTAGGTCCTCTCCTTTAAATTATTCTTAAAAATGTTTGTTTTTGAGTAGCTAATTATTCTTACTCATTTCCACTTGCGACTGTCTCTACTGTACGGCATTATCTTAGTTATCCTAACTACCGCCGTGATCGCTTTGCGAGTAAAACGGCCAACACTTGTGAATCTGGGCAGTGTTCCAGCTGTACTATTCCGCTTACGAACGTTTAACATTGTCAACAAAGGAGTTCGGCAAGCAACATCAATGACTGAACCACCAGAGGCTAGTTTCCATTAATGAACAAGGGGCAAAGGTAAAGAATAAACCAACAATAAATTTTAATGTCCTGTAGCTAAACGCTGCCGGCCGCTGTGGCCGAGCGGTTCAAGGCGCTTTAGTCCGGAACCGCGCTGCTGCTGCGGTCGCAGGTTAGAATCCTGCCTCGGGCATGGATGTGTGTGATGTCGTTAGGTTTAAGTAGTTCTAAGTCTAGGGGACTGATGACCTCAGATGTTAAGTCACATAGTGCTTAGAGCCATTTGAACCATATGACATAGTTTTCTTCTGAAAACAAATCCTACGTAGCAAGTTTGTAAGTATGAAACAGCAGTAATAAAAACTGAATAGGACACGAGGAAGAACTGTTCTTGCCAATCAGTTGAAAACAATAACGGAAATTCTTGCTCTGCACATACTTATTTTAAAGAATGTACTGTGATAAGGAAAAATTAAGCGAAAACAATAACTTCTCAAAGCATTCCTCAGCTTCTAGTTGTTTTTCCACAGCTGTATTAAGAGAAGAGCAACGTCACACATTTAAAAATCTGACAAGCGATTTACCTTATATCCTTCGATGTGCGTATATTACCGACAGTTTTGCAAGGAATCATCTAACGTTTGAAACAATATTTATTTTGTTATTTCTTACTTTTCCTCTTCATCAAGAAATCACATTTCTGGAAGATGTCAAAATGCAACGCAGAGTACAGTGTAAGCAAGCATCCTGATCAGTTTTTTTATATAATGACCAGAAAAACGAAATCAACAGATATTAAGATGACGTAGGATCCGACGACCTACATATTTTTGATATGAAAGAAATGCTGTGGAGAAACTGCACAAGAATAATTGCTAGAAAACGAATCGCACAGAGGTTGCACACGTGAAGACGAATATAAGACAGGCTCTGGGCAGAAGAATCTAAACGAAAGCTATAGCTAAAACTGGAAAACTACTGGGCAATAAAGTCAAGTTTCTTTTCGTACTTTATGGAGCCTACAACTCAGACACGAAATAACAGCACATTTCTTAGCTTTCAGCGGTACTGAGCGAAATAAACGGATCGAATGAGAAACTGCAGCTGTGTTTTTGGAACGCAGCTTTTCTAATATGGGTCTAGTGTAATTTCGTTGCTATCGCCAGTGCGATTACATACATTTTATGACTAACCGGGAAATCCAGTAACTCGTTATTGGATGTAGTTAAAGCAATTACGGCTTAGCTGTACAAATATAAATGCGCCCTTATCTTTTTACACAACATTCCGACGGATAATCGTGCCCAGATCGATACTACAGATATCAGCTGCACGGCGTCGAGTGGTATACAGCACGTTCCCTATTAATCTGTTAGAACGTGATACCCAATGCAGTAAATGGCGAAAACGTATAAAGCACTTTCTTCGTGGCATCAATAAAATTCTAGAAAGGTTACGTATTTTAAATTCAGACAGAATTTTTCATTCGAATGCATAACTTTCTGCGAAACAAAATTGCATTACAACAGAGTTTTAGAAAAAGAAGCAATGTGGAAGAAACGCGAATTGTGATGAGATTCTGCACATTAAAAATTCATATTTGTGAAGAACTGAACTTGGTCAGCAGCACCTCGAAGAGGGATGCTGCCAAGTTTAATTCTCAACCAAGCCAATTAGACCCAAATATGTTTCCCTCGTCGATCCATGAAGATAGGAATATTTTCCTCGCGTAAAGCATATGAGCATGGCCGTAGTACCAGGTGGTTTCAATTAAAATGCAGTTACTCACAGAGGTCCAGTGTGGGCTGTAATCATCGTATGACAGCGAAACTTGGTACACATTCTAATGCGTTAAAACGGAAGAACCGATTCACGCTTGCAAAATTAATTCCAATTTGGGCCACTATGTGCAAATCTGAAGCTATGAACGCAAGAAAGACTTTCAGAAATGTTTGCAGGTGTAATGGATTAGGGAAGGCACGCGTGCGGAAAAGATGCAAAAAGTGAGAAAGGCATGTTATGTTATGTATGTTAACCGGGGACCTAGAAACGACGGAGAGCCTCCGTCCCCGCCGCAGCCGCAGTGGTCCGCAACCCCACGACGATTACCGCAGTCCACTTCACCCCCCCCCCCCCCCACCGCCCCACACCGAACCCAGGGTTACTGTGCGGTTCGGGCCCCGGTGGAACCCCCAGGAAACGTCTCACACCAGACGAGTGTAACCCCTTTGTTTGCGTGGTAGAGCAAAGGTGGTGTACGCGTACGTGGAGAACTTGTTTGCGCAGCAACCGCCGACGTAGTGTAGCTGAGGCGGAATAAGGGGAACCAGACCGAATTCGCCGAGGCAGATGGAAAACCGCCTAAAAACCATCCACAGACTGGCCGGCTCACCGGACCGCGACACAACTACGCCGGGCAGATTCGTGCGGGGGACCAGGCGCTCCTTCCCGCCCAGAAAGCCGTGCGTTAGACCGCACGGCCAACCGGGCGGGCGAGAAAGGCATAACGTTAACTTTATTATTAAATGCTTACGTAGTTCGTTCAGTAAGACCACCGGAGACGTCGACGGGATGCTGTACAGTGCAAGATTTGCTCCTGGTGTCAAAGTTTGAACTAATTTTTTTCCTGCGTTAATCGGCACAGCATTAACGCAGTGGCATTAGATTCCCTTTAATTATAAACATAAGATGTTCAGTGTCATATGTTCAGTAGGAAACGAAAGAGGTGGTTTGGGAACACTACACAAACGTTGAACCGTTTCTCGAGTGGGATCTAAGCTCTACTTCTTTCATGTTGGTGTCCAGTTCGGATGCGCATTAGAGTAAACAAAATGGGTACTGAGTAAGATTGGCCGTGATCTTAACGATTGCTTCATATCGTTGAGCTCATTGGAAACTACTGGAACGCTGACATAGCTAAACAAGCAGCGAATCTGGCACACGAAGGATCTGAATCCGATCCCCCGTTTCACCTCATATGTGGACTAAAACTGGATTCACTCAGCCTCGTGAGGCATCAGAGAAACTGCTATGTAAAGAACAAGCGGCTTTGGTTTCGAAACAAGAGAATGGAAGCTAAAGATTTAGCGTATCGTCGAATACACGGTCGTATGACAATGAGTACAATCTCAGGAAACACATCATTTATGTCCTTTTCAGAGGATTCATAAAGATATAAGCGATTTAGAGAATCCATGGAAAAACTAAATATTCATGGTCGGGTGACGATTCGCACCTCTGGCTTCCGGAATGCGCGTCCAGTGTGCTAATCACCGTGCCACATGGCTCCCTCATCGGTGGAAGTATATAATACAGACTTCATGTACGCGCATTCACGTAAGCGCTTCCGGTTACTTGATCAAGTATTTATCCGTCAGTGTGTAACAATCTCATTACAGCGTAAGGGTAGCTCTGCGAGAAGTATTCAGTGAATTCGAAAGCAAGATTGTAAGTGCTGATGCGTCGAATGACCCTAAAATGTTTTGATCCCAGGTAACATAAGTTAACGGAACAAAGTCGCAGACGAAACAGTTGTGTCCAGGGAAGTGACACTCACAGATGATCGGTTCCTAGCGCAAAGATTGGTGGCTGACTTCAAATATAATTAAATGTAATGTAAAGCACGTAAATAGAGGAGAAGTTCCGATCTAGTTTCACTAAGCGATCGACCGGCAGTCACTGGAAACACTGATAACCTTCAAGTACTAAGAGACTCATAAACATAGACGTTAGGAACACAGATGTCGTTTTTAGAAGACAAGTTATGATGTAGAATTCACGCATGAAAGCGTTCGCTTAGAAAACATTCGTCTGGTCAACTTTTGAGTATTGTTCGTTAGCCTGGAAGAATCACTACGTAGGGCTAACGGTATTAACGGGAGGAGACTGAGACTGTTCAGAGGAGAATGGGTTTGTTCTGTCGGCGTGTGACTGTCCCACTACAAACTACAGTAGCAGACATTACAAGAAAGATGAAGGGTGTCTCTAAGAAAAATACTGAAAATATTCAACGAGCCCAAGCACCAAAATGGCCGGCCGCAATCACCGTGCGGTTCTAGGCGCTTCAGTCCGGAACCGCGGGACTGCTACGGTCGCAGGTTCGAATCCTGCCTCGGACATGGATGTGTGTGATGTCCTTAGGTTAGTTAGGTTTAAGTAGTTCTAAGTTCTAGGGGATTAATGGCCTAAGATGTTAAGTCCCATAGTGCTCAGAGCTATTTGAGCACCAAAATGAGTCAATAAACACACAGCTTGCTCTGATATATACAGGGTGGTCCATTGATAGTGACCAACCAAATATCTCACGAAATAAGCATCAAACGAAAAAACTACAAAGAACGAAACTCGTCTAGCTTGAAGGGGAAAACCAGATGGCGCTATGCTTGGCCCGCTAGATGACGCTGCCATAGGTCAAACAGATATCAACTGCGTTTTTTTTAAAATAGGAACCCCCATTTTTATTACATATACGTGTAGTACGTAAAGAAATATGAAAGTCTTAGTTGGACCACTTTTTTCGCTTTGTGATAGATGGCGCTGTAATAGTCACAAATGTATAAGTACGTGGTATCACGTAACATTCCGCCAGTGCGGACGGTATTTGCTTCGTGATACGTTACAGGTATTAAAATCGACCGTTTACCAATTGCGGAAAAGGTCGATATCGTGTTGATGTATGGCTATTGTGATCAAATTGCCCAACGGGGCTGTGCTCGGTATCCTGGACGACATCATCCAAGTGTCCGGACCATTCTCCGGATATTTACGTTATTTAAGGAAACAGGAAGTGTTCAGCCACATGTGAAACGTCAACCACGACCTGCAACAAATTATGATGCCCAAGTAGGTGTTTTAGCTGCTGTTACTCCTAATCCGCACATCAGTAGCAGACAAATTTCGCGAGAATCGGGAATCTCAAAAACGTCGATGTTGAGAATGCCACATCAAAATCGATTGCACCGAATGCACCCGTCCCATATTTCTACGCACCAGGAATTGAATGGCGACGAGTTTATACGTCTTGTACAGTTCTGCCACTGGGCACAAGAGAAATTACGGGACGATGAAAGTTTTTTTGCACGCGTTCTATTTAGCGACGAAGCGTCATTCACCAACAACGGTAACGTAAACTGGCATAATATGCGCTATTGGGCAACGGAAAATCCACGATGGCTGCGACAAGTGGAACATCAGCGACCTTGGCGGGTTAATGTACGGTGCGGCATTATGGGAGGAAGGATAATTGGCCCCCATTTAATCGATGGCAATCTAAATGGTGCAATGTATGCTGATTTCCTACGTAATGTTCTACCGATGTCACTACAACATGTTCCACTGCAAGACAGAATGGCGATGTACTTCCAACATGATGGATATCCGGCACATAGGTCGCGTGCGGTTGAAGCGGTACTGAATAGTATATTTCATGACAGGTGGATTGGTCGTCGAAGCACGTTCACCGGATATGACGTCCCCGGATTTCTTTCTGTGGGGAAAGTTGAAGGATATTTGCTATCGTGATCCACCAACAACGCCTGAGTACATGTGTCAGCGCATTGTCAATGCATGTGTGAACATTACGGAAGGCGAAGTACTCGCCGTTGAGAGGAATGTCGTTACAGGTATTGCCAAATGCATTGAGGTTGACGTACATCATTTTGAGCATTTATTGCATTAAGGTGTTATTTACAGGTAATCACGCTGTAACAGCATGCGTTCTCAGAAATGATAAGTTCACAAAGATACATGTATCACATTGGAACAACCGGAATAAAATGTTCAAACGTACCTACGTTCTGTATTTTAATTTAAAAAACCTACCTGTTACCAACTGTTTGTCTGAAATTGTGAGCCATATGTTTGTGACTAATACAGCGCCATCTATCACAAAGCGAAAAAAGTGGTCCAATTTAAACATTCATATTTCTTTACGTTCTACACAAATATGCAATAAAAATTGGGGGTTCCTATGTTTAATAACGAAGTTGATATCCGTTTGACCTACGGCAGCGCCATCTAGCGGGCCAACCATAGCCCCATCTGGTTTCCCCCTTCAAGCTAGACAAGTTTCATTCTTTGTTGTTTTTTCGTTTGACTCTTATTTCGTGAGATATTTGGCCCGGTCACGATCAATGGACCACCCTGTATTGTGCACCGTAAATGTGCACAGGCACTACAAGATAGCTTCACACATATTTTCATAACTTAAGCAGTCAACTTTAACACGTTCAGTTCAAAATAGAGACTGGGAACAAATCCATAATTTTTTTGATCTAACCATCTGGTTAATAAAAGAAATTAATACTGTAGAACATTCACAATATTTTGCTTTTGATTTGTAATTGGATTTAAATAACTGCGCGACTGCTAGCAAAGTTGGAATGCAATCCTTCTGTACTCGGCGAAAGCTGGTTCTGCGTAGAAATTATCATGTAGTTCACACTCATCCTTGATTTAAGCCTGATAACACTGAAGGTTACGATAGTGAATGAGATGTTTTTTTGATGTTGAGGTCAATGTGTTGGAACAGGTCTCTGAACATTATATACCTAGACTGGCAACTACTTTAATGACACGAATGCTAGTCAACTGGTCATGTTTGATCACCAATTTAATAGGTATCTGCGGCACAAACATAACTGGTATTCTAAGGCCTTCACCGGTACTGGGTACGTAGGCGTCACCTTCATAATTCCAGCGCATATTCATAGCGCTTCATATTTACCCATTTGCACGACTACAGGTATTTTCGATGAAGACCAGTAGCATACAACCGATAGTGGCTCTGAGCACTATGGGACTGAACTTCTGAGGTCATTAGTCCCCTAGAACTTAGAACTAGTTAAACCTACCTAACCTAAGAACATCACATACATCCATGCCCGAGGCAGGATTCGAACCTGCGACCGTAGCGGTCTCGCGGTTCCAGATTGCAGCGCCTAGAACCGCACGGCCACTTCGGCCGGCGCAACCGATAGTCTGTGTGTCACCGTTCGCTCCCCACGTCAACCTGGAATTGTCTCGAGATACGTTGGCCCCTCTTTACACTTTAACAGTATTTCCTCTCCACAGCCAGTTAAATCCATACTCTCGGATATTCCTTGCGACTTTTGATTTGAATTATGTGTTTCATTCAAGAATGTTTTGGGACATTACTGTTCTACGTTGTGTGTAAAGTACCACAACTTATTTGTCTGTTGATATTGTAAGACGATTTCCATTCATCCGTCTGTGTATTGAATTTAATATTGCGATTATTTTTCTGATGCAGTCTTTCAATTATTTTACATGTGAACAAAAATATGGAAACAAAAGACACAACACATTACCGTGCCTAATACGGTGTTCAGAACGTGTTGGCATTCAAAGCAGTTTCCAGTCGTCTCGAATGGTTTTCAAGGGAAACTTATACTGTTCTTACTGCAAAATATGAGGGTCATTCCAAAAGACATGCACACTATTTTTTTTAATCCATCTTTTATTCTACATGTTTGAAAGTTTTACAGTGTGTAGATACATCCTTTAGGAAAAATATTTTCATTTCTCCACATAATTTCCATCCCTCTCAACAGCCTTACGCCATCTTGGAACCAGCGCCTGTATACCCGGACGGTAAAATTCACCAAGCTGTTGAAGCCACTGTTTGGCAGCATGCACATGGGAGTTGTTCTTGTTTCACGAAGAAAGTCTTTCAGTTTCCCAAAGAGATGATAGTCACAGGGAGCCAGGTCAGGATTGTAAGGCGGGTTTTTCAGTGATATCCATCCGAGTTTTGTGATCGCTTCCTTGGTTTTTTGACTGACATGTGGCCGTGCATTGTCGTGCAACAGCAAAATATCCTGCTTTTGCCGATGTGGTCGAACACGATTTAGTCGAGCTTGAGGTTTCTGCAGTGTCGTCACATATGCACCAGAATTTATGGTGGTTCCACTTGGCATGATGTCCACGAGCAAGAGTCCTTCGGAATCGAAAAACACCGAAGCCATAACTTTTCGAGCAGAAGGTGTGGTTTTGAATTTTATTTCTTGGGTGAATTTGCATCATGGCACTCCATTGATTGCCCCTTCGTCTCTGGTGAAAAATGATGGAGCCATGTTTCATCACCTGTCACAATTTTTCCAAGAAATTCATCTCCACCATTCTCCTACTGTTCCAAAAGTTCCCCGCATACCGTTTTTATTGTTTCTTTGTGAGCCACTGTCAAACGTCCTTGAACCCGCCTGGCACAAACCTTTTTTAACGCCAACACTTTCAGTATTCTGCAAACACTTCCTTCCCCTATCCCAAAGTAGTGTGACAATTCGTTCACTGTGATGCGTCTGTCAGCAGTCACCAATTCGTTAACTCTCTGCACATTGTCCGGAGTGTGTGCAGTACGAGGTCTGCTGCTGCAAGAACAATCCTGAATATTGCCGTGCCCACTTTCATCACGTAACCTGCTTGCCCACCGACTAACCGTACTGCGATCGACAGCAGCACCTCCATACACCGTTTTCAACATCTTGTGGATGTTTCCCACTGTTTCGTTTTCACAGTACAGGAATTCTATGATAGCACGTTGCTTTTAACGAACGTCAAGTGTAGCAGCCATCTTAAAGACATGCTGTGACGGCGCACTCACGGGAACAGGTTGAACTAAGTTTGAAAACAAGCGGGAAGGATGTATCTGTAAAACTTTCACACATGCAGAATGAGAACTGTATTTTTACAAAAATAGTGTGCTTTTCTTTTGGAGTGACCCTTGTAGTTACAAGTTCAGGTAATGATGATGGAGGTGGATAGCGATCATAATATTGACATACGTTGACAGTGGTGGCCAGGCCCCAGACAAGCAGTCCTAGATGATGCGAGCTATGTGTGTTCTGGCGTAACCACAAACGCCGGAGCGAAGATGCGGATCGCAAGACCAGAGAAGGCGGTGAGGAAACGCCGGCCAATGGTACGCGAAGTTGGGTCGCGCCGCGCCACGCGCGCCCCCTGTAGGACGTGAATAAAAGCGACGTTCCTGCTAGCCTCGGCTACTCGGATCGGCCCAAGGCTACAACGTGATTAGTGCCACGCTGTCAGATTGTCGTGATCCGTTTCAAGTGTTTCCTGGGGCTCGGTGTATAGCAAGAACTGTACTGGTTTCATGTCGCCTTTGGCCGGTCGGTGTGGCCGAGCGGTTCTGGCGCTTCAGTCTGGAACCACGCGACCGCTACGGTCGCAGGTTCGAATCCTGCCTCGGGAATGGATGTGTGTGATGTCCTAAGGTTAGTTAGGTTTAAGTAGTTCTAAGCTCTAGGGAACTGATCACCTCAGATGTTAAGTCCCATAGTGCTCAGAGCCGTTTGAACCATTTGCACCATGTCGCCTCACGTAAGCGATATTTGCTGTAGTAAAGCTAAGTACCGCTAGTTTCTTTCTAGAAATAAAACTGCTAAGATTATTTGTTTGAATTTGTTGTATAGCATTCCGTGAATGCAATATCCTCTAGGCCCCCTATAAGCAAAGAGTAGACCCCACAATGTGGATGGGGGCTCCGTCGTGTTGGAACACAGCATCAACACGGGAAAAACAGCTCTACCCCTGCATGGACCTAACGAGCCAATATTATTACATAATACTTGGCAGTAATGCGACCTTGCAGAGTAACTACAGGGTTCATGGAATACCTCTGTATCAGTATCCAAATCATCACTAAATCCTCGCTATGGTTCACTCTGGGGAGGTAAACTCAGCCAGATGTTGGAGACAATGCGAACCAAGACTCATCCGACCAAGTGAGTTTCTATCATTGCTCCGTAGTCCAGGTTCCGTGACTTTGTCCACAAGTTTTCCTATCACAGGCATTTGCATCACAGACGAGTGGTTTTGGAACTGCCGTTCGCCCTGCAATACCCAGGTTATGGAACTCCTTTCGTGTTGTTTTGGTGCTGATAGAGTTTGCGAGTGCTACATTCAGCCCTTTTTTCGCTATCGTCCACGTATTTTTCGTCACAATCGCCTTTAATGACCGTCTGTGACCATCATCCAACACACACTTTTTTTCGCGTCGTGACTCACCGGATTATGTTTCTCTGCTCTCCCGATACGCGGTATAGTTCTTCGATTCAGTGCCTCTTGAAACACCAAACACTTCGGCTAGTTTGGCCACGGAAGCAGCCACCATGAGAGTAACAGCAATTTAGCCACGTTATAATTCACTTAGCTCCGACATAATGCACGGAATAGTGTTCAGACAACAGACGCAACATATTGAGGACACTGCGTAGGTGCCGCTCGTGGTCAAATGCGACAGCCCAACGTGCAGGCTTAGCTAGTATCTGAATTTATGTTCAAGCTTGCGTTTCTCGTGGTTTCCCTGTATAAGAACAGATAATCGGTATATTGTATTACATGAATACATTCATCGTATATTCGATAAATATGTAATACAGTAGCATTTAGCTACCTCTCAGACATTAACTTTACGAGCCTAGCACAAAAGTTTTCTGAAGTACCATTAATTATATTTACTGTTGGTGGAAAATTTTAGTGTCTATATATACCGAAATGAAGTAATTATTGTAAAGATGATCAGCAGCGTATGTGTTGTGAAGTACACTTGCGTATCATCCACACTTTTGCTTGTACGGAACACAAAATTCGTTTCCGAAAGTAATTATTACAGTCGGACCACCACTGAAGTCTAAGCTTGATAATCATTTCGAGTACTTAGTAAAATATGAGATTTTCATATGCAATGGCTTTACATTTTTTAACCACATTCATTTCAGGATCTTACGGAGTTTATATTCACCACAGTTTGATGGATATCTCAAGATTTGATAACGAATATTATCAGGTCGATGAACAATGCTTGCGCGAAATTAACTGTTCTTGTAAACTACTTAATGTTACCTGTAGTTTAATAGCACTGTTTGTCAGCGAACTATTACGTCTAATTTTTGTCAGACCAATCTATGGAATGTTCGAGTTACGCTGCCAGCTCTTCAGGGCATCCCAAGCAACAAAAATATTTCGTCATTGGCGTACTGAACTAGTCATGTACATTATTTCTCAACTCAATATTCTTTTTTCTCAACATGTACTAATCGTATAGGTATGAATAAGGTATCATTAGAAAGGTTTTTTAACCGGAGTCTGACATTGTATACCGTATTTACGGAAAAATTACTATTTGTGGAAAATTTTAATATAAAAGAGACTTTTAGCTATCATAGACAAAAGGGCATCATGGACGTCCGGCTTCATGCCTTTCTTTTACAAAGCTAACTTACTAATCGCGGATAAGACACTCCCTTTTTAAATTATCTTATAACAAATGTCACTTTATTTGTTTTAAAGTACTTATCAACTGGATAATTTGCGTATAGTACTCTCATAGATAATAACCGTGACCACTGTCGTAGACTATTATCTCTGCCCTTCGTACAAATCGCCTTTTCTAAACGAATATACTTTCCAAAACGACAAACACATTTGTCATTGTCCCCTTGAACTGTGATCCCCCTACTGTTACTACGGCCTAACGTGCTTGCATAAAGTACGCAGTGCAATTATAATCTCAAAATACAGTTAGAGGTTATCATGGCGTTAGTGATACACCACGTAAGAAGCGAATACTACGTTCTAGCCTATACGTTCCGCATTTGTTTACTACTTTGCATTTCACATTCTTTTTTTTTCATTAAATTTCTCTTCAATAATGCGTAAATGTAAATATTGTGGTCGAAAGTTAGAAATTACAAGCAATAATGCACGGAAATATACATACTAGGGTGTATCATACATTCATGATTATTATTTCATGTAGTTCGGTTAATTTTTAAAGATGTTTTCACGTCATTCCCACAATTACCCTTATCCCAACGACTACACTTATGCCAAACGCTGCCATCATTTAAAACAGTAAAAGTGCGAAAGTTTCGAACGAGTCCCTTGGTTCCGATATACACTCCTGGAAATGGAAAAAAGAACACATTGACACCGGTGTGTCAGACCCACCATACTTGCTCCGGACACTGCGAGAGGGCTGTACAAGCAATGATCACACGCACGGCACAGCGGACACACCAGGAACCGCGGTGTTGGCCGTCGAATGGCGCTAGCTGCGCAGCATTTGTGCACCGCCGCCGTCACTGTCAGCCAGTTTGCCGTGGCATACGGAGCTCCATCGCAGTCTTTAACACTGGTAGCATGCCGCGACAGCGTGGACGTGAACCGTATGTGCAGTTGACGGACTTTGAGCGAGGGCGTATAGTGGGCATGCGGGAGGCCGGGTGGACGTACCGCCGAATTGCTCAACACGTGGGGCGTGAGGTCTCCACAGTACATCGATGTTGTCGCCAGTGGTCGGCGGAAGGTGCACGTGCCCGTCGACCTGGGACCGGACCGCAGCGACGCACGGATGCACGCCAAGACCGTAGGATCCTACGCAGTGCCGTAGGGGACCGCACCGCCACTTCCCAGCAAATTAGGGACACTGTTGCTCCTGGGGTATCGGCGAGGACCATTCGCAACCGTCTCCATGAAGCTGGGCTACGGTCCCGCACACCGTTAGGCCGTCTTCCGCTCACGCCCCAACATCGTGCAGCCCGCCTCCACTGGTGTCGCGACAGGCGTGAATGGAGGGACGAATGGAGACGTGTCGTCTTCAGCGATGAGAGTCGCTTCTGCCTTCGTGCCAATGATGGTCGTATGCGTGTTTGGCGCCGTGCAGGTGAGCGCCACAATCAGGACTGCATACGACCGAGGCACACAGGGCCAACACCCGGCATCATGGTGTGGGGAGCGATCTCCTACACTGGCCGTACACCACTGGTGATCGTCGAGGGGACGCTGAATAGTGCACGGTACATCCAAACCGTCATCGAACCCATCGTTCTACCATTCCTAGACCGGCAAGGGAACTTGCTGTTCCAACAGGACAATGCACGTCCGCATGTATCCCGTACCACCCAACGTGCTCTAGAAGGTGTAAGTCAACTACCCTGGCCAGCAAGATCTCCGGATCTGTCCCCCATTGAGCATGTTTGAGACTGGATGAAGCGTCGTCTCACGCGGTCTGCACGTCCAGCACGAACGCTGGTCCAACTGAGGCGCCAGGTGGAAATGGCATGGCAAGCCGTTCCACAGGACTACATCCAGCATCTCTACGATCGTCTCCATGGGAGAATAGCAGCCTGCATTGCTGCGAAAGGTGGATATACACTGTACTAGTGCCGACATTGTGCATGCTCTGTTGCCTGTGTCTATGTGCCTGTGGTTCTGTCAGTGTGATCATGTGATGTATCTGACCCCAGGAATGTGACAATAAAGTTTCCCCTTCCTGGGACAATGAATTCACGGTGTTCTTATTTCAATTTCCAGGAGTGTATTTTCATTTTTATGTGTATTTTGTGATAAAGGCACCACCGTTAAATCCTAGAGCACTGAAACGTACATTAATAGCTGATCACTGCCTTTCGTAACAGCCTTTGTTATATCCCGGACCAGATCAGTTCCTTTATATCTCTCTTCTGACTGCAGGGTTTTATTTGTGTGGCGCCTTGTGTTGTCATGGGAAAGGAGAAGTTCTCTTCCATTTTTGTGACGACAAACACGCCGAAGTTGTTTCTTCAGTTTCTGAGGGTAGCACAGTACACTTCATAGTCGATCGTTGCATCATAAGAGAGGACAGCAAACTGAATAACCCCTTCAGGCTTGCCATAACTTTACGTGCTGAGGGTCTGACTGAATTTTTTATTCGGAGGAGATAGGGTGTGGCGTCTTTCCATGGATTGCCGTTCTTCCGGTTCGAATTAATGAACCCAAGGTTCATCACCTGTGACGATATTCGACAAAAAATTGTCAAGATCAGACTCGTAACCCGCAAGCAGTTCCGCACAGATGGTCCTTCGTTGCTCTTTATGATCTGTTAGCTGTGGAGGAATCCAGCGGGCGAACACCTTTGAATACGAGTGAGTCAGCACTACCTATAGAGACGTCCAGTTGTGCAGCGAGGTGTTTGATTGTGAGCCGTCGATCACCTCGTTTGTCCGAACATTGCAGGAGTCACAGCGGTGTGCGGCCGGCCGCTAAGCTCGGACAGATGTAGATCGTGGGTTATTTAAGTTTTAATTGTTCCTGAAATCTTATTCAAAATGACCTACTGGTTTGTGCTATACATTTTTTAGGGCAATCATTGCGTGTAATGCAGTATATACCCGCTTCATTACATTTATTTACCACAGCTTTTTCTTTGTTCTTCAGTTTTCTGCCTGGATCTGAAAACGTAAAATACGCTGAAATAGTGTTTTTGGATCTCATATGTCTGGCAATTTTTTCGATCTGTTTTAACAACGCACTCACGCAAAGAGGGGCACAGCATCACAAGCCCTTCAGAAAATATAAAAACACTTTATAAAAAATAAAAAGCCATATTCTGAATTAGAGGAAGCAGAATCTTTTAGATACGTAAACGAAAACGCACAGTCACGCTGAATAACCAACTGGAATCAAAGCACCACAGTCTAATTTTTATTGTTTGTATATTAGGTGTTAATACGTAATAAAATTCTATATTATTCTCGCTTCTAAAGATAGTGACGTAGCGCTGTTAGTTATGAGTATAAGACGTCACACTGTTCACGTGGATGATTTCTATTCCGCCAGCCACCTATTTTCCCTTTGTCGTTCGTGCGGGCGTCTTTTGCTTTGCCCTGCACCGAGCTGCCCTGCCGTCATCATGAAAGAATAAGCCTTAGGACACTAAACAGATAATTTAGCTACGAAATTACATTACACCGAAAGTGCACATCATTGGACGAAAGTTGTATCCAAACCTGCCGCTGGGTAGCTCTGAATACCGAGCTGTTGCATCACGTGAACTCTTCCATGCTTACATCCGCACTAGCACGCTGTCACAGGGTGATCGAGACGTTACTGCTCTAAGCTGTCGCCCTCTTCGACGGCGGCACTGCTGAGGTCACCCGAGGTGTGAGGATAGTTCCTGCGACGACGGAATGCAAATTCCAAATAGTCCCAACGGTGCTCAGCCAGTTTTATTCCAGAAGGTGGCGCAAGTCACTCCAGCGGTATACTCTTGTACGAGGGCGTTCAGCAAGTATTGCAACACTTTTTTTGTGAAACCAGGTCGGTCTTGTTAAGGATTCCAAAGCAACACATTATTCCGCACTCTTTTGGTTACAAAATCCTACGTTTTAACATAATCTCCGTACAATGTCATGGACTTATGTCACCCCATTGGGAGGGCCTGTACCACTCTACTGGTCGACGTCGGAGCCAATGTCTTGCTACATGAACAACTCCGCGTCACCCCGCTGAGTGTATCCTTCATTGGGTAGAACAGACGGATGTCGAAAGGTGAGAGATCTCACCTTTAGGGTGGATGAGGAAGAACAGTTCCATGAAATTTCGTGACCCTTCTCTTCGGTGCACAGATGTGTGTGAGGCCTTGTGTTATCATTGACTGTGATCCTTCGATCACCTAGAATGAGAGTGTCTCCGTAGTCCAACACTGCAGGAATTTCAGATAGATGTGTGTGACCGGCTGGCACGTGGGAGATCGGACAGTTGTACACGGCCTTGTTGCGATGATGACAGGCGCATCGCCCAACGCCTCACCGTGCTTTTGTTCACTACCAGGTCTTCGTAGACATTCTGCAAGCGCTTATGAATACCTGCGATGCTCTGGTTTTCTGCCAAAAGAAACTCAATGACAGCTCTCTGCTTCGAATACACCTCATATTACAGTCCTAAGACCCTTTCAGTCCCAGCAAAATAAAAAAAAAAATTAAAATTTTTTCACAAAACTGTGTAAGCAACAATTACCAGAATAAAATTGGCAAACAGCAAGCAATCAATTATTCTTGAGGAGGTGGTTTCACTATGGAATTAAATTTTAAAATTTTTACAAAATTAACCTTTATTATCAACGTAAACAGCGAAAACTAGAAGAAATTGGAAAAGAGTAAACAATTAATTGTTTTAAACTTGTGGCTTCACTTTGAGACACCTGGGATTTATAGTTTTAATTATATGAGATATCTTTGAAAGCAATTTCGCGTTTTTCCTAGACACAATACCACATCCCGGAACTTCCACGAACTCATAAATTATAGTCCTAAATAGCAAGCAAAATTGGATCAAAAATTTAATGCATTTATGTAAAAAGTATTTACTGCTCCAGTGGTTCAATTTCGAAAGTATTAGTTTAGCCTCATCCACCTAGGTGTCGATCTTGTATAGTGACGTGGATCAAAAATTTAATGCATTTATGTAAAAAGTATTTACTGCTCCAGTGGTTCAATTTCGAAAGTATTAGTTTAGCCTCTTCCACCTAGGTGTCGATATTGTATAGTGACGTAGCAGTATGTCCCGCCGTCTTAGTTTTATAATCTGGACCACATGTGGCCTTCCTCTTCTCTATTTACAATTCAAACGCCCCTCTATTATTGTTTTTTAAGTCACAATGAAAGTCCAATTCGTGAGGCTACGACTGAATTTTAGATTTTCCTTACGTAATTTTAGAAGAATCTCGCATTTTTGAACTTGTCTTTTCATGTTGTGCTCGCCTATAGTACAACATTACAAACAAAAAGTTTCCCATCTCCAACATTTGTAACTAAAAGTCATTTTTCAAACACTTTCGTTTTAGATCTATCGTCATTTACAAAGATAATCAAAAATGGCTCTGAGCACTATGGGACTTAACAGCTGTGGTCATCAGTCCCCTAGAACTTAGAACTACTTAAACCTAACTAACCTAAGGACATCACACACATCCATGCCCGAGGCAGGATTCGAACCTGCGACCGTAGCAGTCGCGCCAAAGATAATCAACCTTCCGGTCAGCTTTATGCAGCTGTCTACTTCTCTCTTTGTTATACAAATTCTCTATGCACGTAGTCCGTCTGGCCCCTCAGTTACTTCCGTCAAGGACAATTTTTTATACCGGTTTTTCATAAAGATCATTTCTCGTTCATTTATCATTACAATTTCATTGTATACTTAATCTATTAACTTAATTTTCTATAGTTTTCTGAATCATCACGTTTCTAATATTTAGTTTCTTCTCCGGTTTACGGAATTTGCACGCTACAGTTTCGCAAAATGCTGCGATCTAGACACGAAATTTCATGAACTTGTGTGTTAATCATTGCAGAATAAACTTTATTTTTTTGAGACACGACTGTTCCGCAGTCGTTAGCTCCGAGGCAAGCATGATAAAATGAAATCAGATGGTTTCCATCCCATTCAGAATAATGCCGATACCTCATTACTCATTCTCATGTGCGTATTGTGCTAGAGTAATCTGATCACAAGTTTCTGCCTTATTAGTTCTTTTTTCCAAATGACAATCAGGATAATTTTGCGTCTATACACTTCTTTCTACGCAGTTTACAGTTTTCCCACAACATTCAGATTTTTGACAATCCGTGTCCGTTTCGCAGAACATTATCTGTTATCCACTAACGCTCCCATGAGCATTTCCCGTTCAAAGATGCCTCAGAATCACTAGTCCATATTCGTATTTTTATAACAGTTCCTACCATGAGGTTATTTTAGTATGCTCCATGTCCCATGTACACGCTTATTCTGATACCCTCAGAATCACCATATCATTTATTTTTTCTTGTTCCTTCCCATTCAGTGTCAATCACACGCTACCCTTTTGCGATCCTCTTCTTCTGCTTAGCAATACGAGAATGACTCTTTGTAGCAGATGTCTTTATCGCTTGGGCAAATTTTACATAAAATTTGAGGAACTATATCTGATAGAACACAAGACTCAGATTAGTTTCGAAAACCGCTTAGGTTATATAAGCTACTGTAAGTATCCTTGTTTCTAAACTCCGTCTGAACAAGTCTTGAAGGCCCAATGGTATTGACCAAGCGCCGTGTCATCCTCTGTCCATTGGCGCCACTGGATGTGGATATGGAGGGGCATGTGGTCAGCACAGTCCTGGCCGTTGCCAGTTTACGAGACCGTAGCTAGCACTTCTCAGTCAGATAGCTTCTCTTCGCCTCACAAGGGCTGAGTGCAATCCCTCTTGCCAACAGCGCTTGGCAGATCTAGATGGTCACCCATCCAAGTGATAGGCAAGCCCGACAGTCCTTAACTTCGGAGATCTGACGAGAACCGGTGTTACCACTGCGGCAATCAGTTGACAACCATTACATCAGAGTAATGCAGGCGATGACTCTGGCATACAGTCGATCGTACATACGGTGAATACTGTCCTGGGATACACTATGCCACGCCTGCTCGACCTGTTCTCATAGTCCTGTAAGAGATGTCGGTTGACGAGTTGCAGGAGTCACTTTTCATCCCATCATATCCTACACGTGCTCGTTTGGAGACAAGTCCGGAGAACGTGTTGGCCAGAGAAGTTGCTTCACATCTTGCAGAGTATTTTGACGTTCACGGGCAGGGTGTGGGCGAGCATTATCCTGTTGGAATAACACATCACCTTCTTGTTTTTAGAATGGCAGAAGAACCGGTCCAACAATAATTTGCAAGTACCGAGCGTTGGTTAGCGTCCCCTCCAGAAACAGAAAAAGTGAGGGAGAACTGTAGCTAGACCATAAGGCCTGGCTGGGGTGTGGCCAGCGTGTCTTGAACCATCAGTTGCATGCAAGAAGAATCTGCATTAATCGCTGATACCACGGTGCGCAATTCGAGCACGTGAGTGGAATACGGGCTAGAGGCGTGCGTGCTCAAAGTCTCATTGGTAATAACCGGTTTTCAACAGTTCATATTGACATGTCTAGGCTTACGAACCCTCTTATTTATGCTGAGGTATGTGGACAATCTGCCACTGCTACCCCTAAAATACGAGGGTCCTGGCGTACGTCTGTACTGCGTGGGCGTCCAGAACCTTGTCTACCGGTGTGATCACTGGTACCGGTGTACATCTGGCTCAGCACACCTAACTTGTGTGACTATTCTCCGGGAGGACCATCTCGCGAGTCGCAAGGCTACCCATTTCAAAGTCGTTCATTTGCGTGCAGGAAGCACGAGTGCGGTTCCGTGGCATGGTTGGCTGCTTGCTTCACGCGTTTCATCACCCTGAGACTTCCAGCTGTGAACATTCCCTATTAAAGAGTAGACACAGATGGCGCCCTGGTGGCTATGTCACTACGGTATCTGCAGGCGGATGACGCTGAAACCATTACCGGTACATTTAATATCACGGAGGTGGTATACGCCGTCGTCGGATCAAAATCGACCTCCTCATTCCACGTGCACTCATTTTTTTCTGCGACAGTGTCTATAGGTTACCATATCTTTAAAAAAGTAAGGCAAGTTCTCACCAAAAAAACTAAAAAAAAAACATGTAATTGGAACGTAAGCTCCATATTAAAGCCAAGCATGTCATGTTTCTGCCAGACTGCTGTACACAACTTGTCAAACAGGAACAGCTACTCTTTCCGTGCCTCGTTTAAGGGCCTTCAATAGTGGCTTTTAAGTCTATAGCTTGGATTATTTACGTCTGCAGTCTTTTTTCTAACAAACTTATTAAAAACGGGAACGTATTCCTAAAGCCCATTCCTACGGGAGGAAAAATCGGACTGGAAAAGGTTACAAGTAACAAGACTTGTGTGTTCCGTAGTACATTCCGGATCAAATGAAGAAGCGTCTGCCATAGTAGCCATCACCTACCCAGCAAGGAGTGCTGACCGCGATCAGCCACAAGAAACCACATGGCTATCAAATATGGCCTCAACGCCAGGTTCGTCACCGCCCCCCTGCCGACCCCATCCTTTTCTCTTCCAACACGTTGTCTCTTATGAATTCACTTTAGCCACAGCTCGTAAATCACTTTGGACTCTTACCCGAATAGGACTTTCGTTATTTTTTTTGCGGAACTATAGCCACTACAAAAGCCAGCCGCTCCATAATACCTTGCCCATTGTTCCGGACTTGGCCGTTTCCATACCCAAACTGTAAATGTATAGATTTAGGAAGCATATATCAACATGTTACTCCTTTATTATTTTATTTTATTCATTATATTTAGTAGTAAGTGTGAATACAATCAAATAATAATACCGGATGGTTATAATTAAAGTTCAGCTGCTCACGGACTTCCAGTATCGGCTGTAATTTTCGTATGGCAGTGAAACTTGGTAGATATTCCAATGCGTTAATGTGGAATCGAGTTAAGCTGGAAAAAATTAGTTCCAGTTTTGGCCACAAGGTGCAAATCTGGCGCTATGAATGCAAGAAAGTCGTATAGAAATGTTTGCATATGCAGTGGATTATAAAAGATCAAACAAGTGAAAAAAGACTTAATTCTGATATTATTATTAACAGCTGCTTACTCAATTTGTTCAAGATGAGCACCGGAGGCATCGACGAGATGCTTTACAGCGCCAGATTTGCATCTCGTGGCCAAAATTGAAACTACTTTTTTCCAGTGTAAATTGGTTCCCCATTAACGCATTAGCGTATCTACCAAGCTTCGCTGTCATACGATAATTACGGCCTACACTGGACCTCCGCGAGTACCTGCACTTCAATTATAGCCACTCGATACATCTATTTGAACGTAAATGTTTCAATGTATTTGTATATATCTTTGCTACAAGAGAGCCTGTTTCCGACTATCGAAAGCGAACAAGCGAATAGTGGGGCGGTGACGAGGAGAATGCGTATTGAGACGTGACGGAGTGGCTGGTGTGTTGGTTTTCTTTTGTGAGGACACAGGGAAATTATTTAAATTAATGTGTGCACCGTGACGATTTGAACTGCAGAAATACAGTAATTAATACCGAGTAAACTATTAACTGTGCGCTCTGCTTTTATGTGTGGCTAAACTACAATTTTTGTGTGTTCAGTAGACTCAAAGCGGTGAGTCACTGGTAAAACAATAAATACAGTTACTTGCATGACTAGGACTTTTAGATTTAAAATTAAATTTTTAAATTAATAACAAACCATAAAATGAACTGTTGACTCATTTCTTACTGCAACAACAGAAATAAGTCAACAGTTCATTTGAAGGTTTGTTATTAATTTAAAAATTTAATTTTAAATATAAAGGTCCTAATCATACAAACAGCATAATCTCTTTGCATATACAATAACTCTGTATTATTGATCCCTGGGCATTCATGATAATGCCAATCATGATGCTATAAACTGCCTATATTATACGTTAATATACAAATAGAAATTAGACATCAGATCACCTGAAGTTTGTTCTTGTAGTAATTTATTTATTTATTTTATTTTGTGCTCTCGTGTTATCGCCAGTCTGATTAAAATATGTACCCTTATATCGACTTTAATACATGTAAAAAAGAACAGTTTACATCTTAGTGCCAAGTAGGCCTATGTTATGTCTTTTTGTCAAGATCTTTGTTACAAGCAACAGTTGTAAAGCCTATGCTGGATGCTGACGAAGTCTCGCTGTCAGAGTGTAAATTAATATAGTTTATGTGAAAGAGTGTGTAGTGATATAACAACTGGACATCAAAATGGAGGCAGACAGATGGACACTAACGAAAAAAGCGGCCCGTACTGTCGCAGTAAGTAAAAAATTAAATTTACTTCCATATCGACAGATAAGCAATAGTCATGGCGAAACACTGAAGCGTGTTCCATCTTTTTATCATAGAGCCAGCACCCAGCTCTATGCTAGAAATAATGGTGTAACTTCCAGAAACCATCTGAAGATGAACCTGAAAAGATTCGAAAACCGGTTCATGGAATAAAGCATAATTATCCAAAAAAGTGGCAGGTTGCAGTTTTATATAACTTTTTTACATTCAGTTAACAGTCATGGTTCTAAAATATCCGTAATGGATAATCATAATAACGTAGTTTGAGCTTAGGAATGACTGTTCATTTTCTCAGGCAATATAGTCCTCATTTTATGATAATGTGTAAGGAATTGATAAGCTAGCTTTTGGTTGCACCAACTAGAGGAAATTATTAAATTCGAAGATTATGGGGTCAGAAGTAAGATGCGCAGATGTTTCAACCTTATCAGAACAGCAGAAGGCAGAGGGATGCTTTAGACCTGAAACAGGAAATGAACAGTCTTTCGATTGGGGCAGTGGGACGCGCAGCGTTCCTCAGGGCACCATTCTGCAGCCATTTCTTTTTCTGATGTGCATCGATGACCTGTCTTTATCTATAGTATGTAACACTTAAGCTGTTTTCTTTCCAAATGTTAGTATAACTGCTGCACATCATTTGCTGTATGGCAGGGGTGGAGGGAGTCGATTGGGTAGTGCCAACTGGTGAAGATGTTACTGTGTAATTGAATTTAATTCACCCGCAGCTGTGATGAGTAAATATTTATTGGTCGCACAGGCAATGAGGATTTCTTTTCCTACTTGCAGGAGGCGTTTATGTCCTGTAATTTTATTGACTGTCACCATATATTGCAAGAAGGAAACTCCCCATTATCGCTGTTACGCAACACTATAATAAAACATACATGTCACTGAAAAATACGTTGCGGAGTTCGTAACGGAGTATAGTAAAGAGTATGACTATCAGGTTCAGTATTTCAAGCAAGCATCTATCTGAGGGCAAAGGGCACCCTGAACTTGGTGAAACAGTACAAAGGAATACTCTCTCTCTCTCTCTCTCTCTCTCTCGCTCTCTCTCTCTCTCTCTCTGACACACACACACACACACACAGTCATGGCTTTTGAATTTTGTCAATGTAAGAAGTGGCATGGTTTCAATAAAAGGAGAGAAGCTTTTTCAAGAGTGATATTAAGACAATACAGAAGGTGTGGTGTTAGGAAGACATCAGGAAGTGTACCATCGCTCCGTATGAAGTCAGAATTGTTGACAACTTGCCGAGGAAGCGACGATGCTGTAATGGCTAGTTGAGGACAACACCCTCGGGCACCAAGGTAACCATCAGGTGCTGGCATACAGCCAGAATGTTCTAGAATCTTCTAGCAGATTCTGGAAGACACTTTAGGAAGAGCTTCAGAAAAGTCAAGGGAAACACCTCTACTAGGAACTCTCGCACAAAAGTCCCTGAGAAATCAGTAAATAAAAGGCCAGTGCAGGAGCAAAGACAATGATTGCCATGGAGCAACTAGGAACAGTTCAATAGTCGAATCGCAGGCAGGAGTCACTATAAGAGTGATATCTCGACTCTGTTGCAGTAAAAAGTACAAGGAGTCCGTACACATTCGAGAGAGGAGATCTGAGTTACCAGTAAGTACGCAGCACCACTTATTATCTTGAGTTTTCTGCTTGTTAGAAAAGAACAAGCTCTGTATAATTTGCCTCTAGCAGCAGTAACGAGTAATAGTTAATATTTTCTGGATGTAATATTACAAAGAGGGACAAGCGCTGTTTCGCACTTACCTTCTGTTGTGAATGACTGCATATAGTGCCATGTGTATATCTGATATTTTCTGTGTGTCAGAAGATAAAGAGTAACAAGGGTTGGATCTCATTGTGGTTCAATTATTTGAGCATGTACTGTCGGAACAAGTTGCAAACAGAGCACTCATGTCTCATAGACGAAAGTAGAAATCAGTAACAAATGGTTCAAATGGCTCTGAGCACTATGGGACTAACTTCAGAGGTCATCAGTCCCCTAGAACTTAGAACTACTTAAACCTTACTAACCTAAGGACATCACACATATCCATGCCCGAGGCAGGATTCGATCCTGCGACCGTAGACCGTAGACTGTAGCGCCTAGAACCGCTCGGCCACTCCGCCCGGCGAAATCAGTAACAGAGAAAGGGATTGGAAAGCACTAGCAGATAGAGTGGTAGGGTGTACTCACTGATTTTCAAATATATAAGGCCACTGTAAGAGATCTCTCCAAATAAGGATAAAATATAGAGAAATAAATTGTTCTTAAATTGAATCCTTAAATGTTTGCATCCTTATGCACATCCCAAAAGCCAACAACCTCTCCTCTCCGCTCCAAAATCGCCTGTCTTAAACTCATAGGAGACTTCCCCCCCTCTCACTCCGTTAAAGGTGACATAGAAGACCGTTTGGTCCCTCCCCTCTTTTAAACCAACCAACCAACCAACATAGAAGACCTCAGTCCACATTGTCGTCAACGCCCTGAATGTGCTGTAAGGGTCACACTTTCATGCACAGCTGGTGATGGGGCCGGTGCTGGGACACGACAACAGACATAATTCATGAACAATTAGATGCACCACCTTGCCCAACTGCATGCTAGGAATCATTTTAGGCAGCTCATAACCTGAGGGGAAATGCTAGAGTATGCGACAAGGGAGAGTAACGACAGAACGACTCATCTCATGGAAGTTACTCACATGTCGGCGCACCCGCTGCAGTGGAGACAGACCACGCATGGCCACGTAACTCAACTAAGGACTCTGAAAAACTGAGAGAGAACAATGGGATACTGGTGGCTTCATACACTCGTCTTTCGAATTTCTTCGTTTAGTAAGGCCATCATCATCTGGCGCCAGATACCAACTATTAGGTTGTTGCACAGTTTTGTAGCGTTTTTTTTTTCCAAAAGTGCAAGTCATAAGTAATATATTCTTCTTCGCTATTAACAACAGTCTTCTCTCTGAGATAACTTTTTGATTCCGAGACTGTAGAAATCACGTCGTTTCGAGGCGGAGAACTTGTGAAACATACGTCGGAAATATTCCTATTTCTCCATTTAGCACTCCATCTTCCAGCGTCCACAACTCCATTCACTATCTCAAAATGACAATATGTAGCCTCAGATAGCAACAGTGAAATACAAATAAAAAGTGACAGTCGATAAATAAACCCATAGCAACCGGAATATCAATATGCAAAACAAAAACTCTACGAACTTATGCACCAACTTGATAAATGACGGTGGCTTGAAAGAGCGGCCGCCTATTCTATCCTAGCCTAAGCCTACGGCGAGCATCTCCTACCGTCGGTAAAACGTGACTAGGTTGTGCCAAAGGAAGCGGAGGTGTATTGCAATTGGGGTTCCCGACGCCGGGTTGTCAGAGGAGTACAGTAGACTACCTCTACGCCTAACGGCCGAAATTGGTGTCCTATTTACACACCTCATGCTTTCCCGCCCTACTTTGCAACGTTATGCATTACTCACTTACAAGTGCTGTCGATGTCGCACTTCATGCGACGATAGGAGAGTTGGGACACAGTTTAATGCGGTGACAGCTGATCTGGCAGTTTAGAATTAATATATGTAATTAACTGATTAATCTCGATATTTAAGCTACAATTTTTTTAGAGAGAGGAAAATGGTTCAAATGGCTTTGAGCACTATGGGACTTAACATCTAAGGTCATCAGCCCCCTAGACTTAGAACTACTTAAACCTATCCAACCTAAGGACATCACACACATCCATGCCCGAGGCAGGAGTCGAACCTGCGGCCGTAGCAGCAGCGCGGTTCGGGGCTGAAGCGCCTAAAATCGCTCCGCCACGACAGCCGGCCAGAGAGAGGACGGGACCTGCTCTCTCGCACCCATTTTAGGAACAAAGTGCTACATCTTCCTATGAATATATGATCAACATATTGATCAATATATCAAATTACGTTCTGGCGTGAAGCAACGTTCGTTCACAGTTAAGTCTCTCCCCCTCCCCCTATAACTTGACCAAATGCCTCGTCTGCAATGACCACGATTGAGATGGTATGTCGAACTGTCCTACTCTTTTTCTCGGAGGAAAGCACTCGTGCCTGATATTGATTTCCATCTTGCCATAAAAAGAACTGCGGAATTTTACATTACTTATTAAAACCATTAAATGCCTTAGTTATTTTCCCGCCATTCTTTTTTGCGAAGAGAATGTACGAAGCGGTATTAATGGTATAGTCAATTAGAACCTTGAATTAATGGGTAAAATCTTTAACATACGAAGAAATCGTCGTCTGCAATTGATAGAAAAAATGCATTCGGATCTACAAAACTAAATTACTAAAATACGCTTGAAAATTTGTCATGAATGACATCGGTTTTATAATTTTATCATTATTCTCCGTTTTCGGAGCTTTGAGAACAAATGAGTCGACTCTTTAACGACAATATTTTGAGATCATCTACATCTGCGTCTATAAACAGGTGTCAAAAGTCTTAGGATACCTCTTAATATCGTGTCGGACCTCCTTTTTCCCAGCGTAGTGCAGCAACTGCATGTGGCGTGGACTCAACAAGTAGTTGGAAGTCCCCTACTGAAATACGGAGCCACACTGCCTCTATAGCCGTCCATAACTGCGAAACCATTGTCGCCGTAGGATTTTGTGCACGAACTGACCAGTCGATTACGTCTCATAAATGTTCGATGATATTCATGTCGGGCAATTTGGGTGGCCAAAATGATTCGCCTGAACTGTCCAGAATGTTCTTCAAACCAATCGCGAACAACTGTGGATCGGTGACACGCCGCATTGTCATCCATAAAAATTGCATTGTTTTTTGTGAACATGAAACTCACTAATGGCTGCAAATGGTCTCCAAGTAGCCGAAAATAACCATTTCCAGTCAATGATTGGTTCACACGGACCAGAGGACCCAGTCCATTCCATGTAAACACATCCCACACCATTATGGAGCCTCCATCAGCTAGCACAGTCCCTTAGCTTTGTGAGGTCTGCGCCACTATGGAGTCCTACCATTAACTCTTAGCGACTGTAGTTGGAACTCATCTGACCAGACCACGGTGTTTCGATCGTCTACACTCCAGCCGATATGGTCACGAGCCCAGAAGAGGTGCTGCAAACGATGTCCTGCTGTTGGCAAAGGCACTCGCGTCGGTCGTTTGCTGCCATATTCCATTAACACCCCATTTCGCCGTACTCTCCTAACAGATACGTTCGTCGTACGTCCCACATTGATTTCTGTGGTTATTTAACGAAGTGCTGATTGTCGGTTAGCAGTGACGACCCTATGCAGACGCCGCTGCTATCGATCGTTAAGTAAAGGCGGTTGGCCACAACGATGTCCGTGATGGAGGTAATGCCTGAAATCTGGTATTCTCGGGACACTCTTTACATCGTGGATCTCAGGATATTGAATTCCCTAACGATTTCCGAAATCTAATGTCCCATGCGTCTAGCTCCAGTCATCATTCCGCGTTCATAGTCTGTTAATTCCCGTCGTGCGACCATAATAACGTGGGAATCCTTTTCACATGAATCACCTGAGTACGAATGACAGCTCCGCTAATGCGCTGCTCTTTTATTCCTTGCTTACGCGGTACTACCGCCACCTGCATATGTGCACATCGCTATCCCATGACTCCGGTCACCTCAGTGTACAGAACCTACAAATCACTTTGAATTACATGCCAGAGAGTACTTAGCACAGTACCACATGGTAGGGTTTCTTCTCGTTCAGATTGCTTACGGAGCGTCTCTATGCATGTTGTAACTATAATTCTTTTTTCCAGGTCCTTGTGTGAGCGATCTGCACGAGATCGAGGAATATCTTCAGAGTCTTCACTTAATTCTGGCTCTTGGGATTTTGAAAGTAGGCTTTCGCGAGATTATTTGCGTCTACTTCGAGTGTCTGCTGATTTAGGATTTTCAACGTCTCTGTGACGTTCTCCAATGTACCAAACAAACCTGTACCATTTTTGCCGCTCTTCTTTGTATTCATGAAGTACCCCCTGTTGTCCTACGTGAAGTGGATGCCACACACGTCAGCTGTATTGTAAGATCTGACGCACAAGTACTTTATAGCCTGGCTGCCCTTGCCACCGTCCCAACAGAGAACCGACGTCTGCCACCTGCCTTAGCTTATGCGTTCATTCCATTTCATGTCACTACAAATTGTTACAGCCAAGTTGTTGTACGAGTTGAGGAATTTCCGTTGTGGCTGTTTGATATTGTAGTCATAGGATGCAACTTCCATGCGTTTCGAGAAGTGGGCAATTTTTCATTTATGTGTATTTAATGCACACTGCCAGTCTTTGCGCCATTTTGAAATCTTATCAAGATCTGACAATATTCGTGAAGCTCTGTTCAGACGTTATTTCTTGAAAGATAACTGCATCATCTGCGAAAAGTTTGACGTTGTTATTAATAAAAATGGCTGTGAGCACTATGGGACTTAACATCTGAGGTCATCAGTCCCCTAGAACTTAGAACTACTTAAACCTAACTAACCTAAGGACATCACACACATTCATGCCCTAGGCAGGATTCGAATCTGCGAACGTAGCAGCAGCCCGGTTCCAGACTGAAGCGCCTAGAACCGCTCGGCCACACCGGCCGGCAGTTGTTATTAATACTGTATATCAGATCACTACCGTATAACATCAGAATAATACTGTTTACCCGGTTCTTAATGTAAAACATGAATATAACAAACGTCCCTAGACACTTCACTGCAGTACGTCTGAAGTTACTTCTAGCTACGTCGACGATTCCACTCAAGATAAGACGCTACGTCACCCCTATCAAGATATCCCAGGCGCAAATTTTGTTTGATACCACATATAGTCAAACATCCATATACATTATAGAAATGGAAGCGCGCGCATGTGTGTGTGTGTGTGTGTGTGTGTGTGTGTGTGTGTGTGGACCGATTTCAACGAAACTTGGTACACATATTCCTTACTGTCAGGTAACGGTCGCTTACTACTTGTCATAGTTCGCGAGATATGAGGTCGTAAACAATGACACGCAAGAAAAACTACCATATATTGCATGAAGTTTAAATTTATTACTTCTTTGCGACTACCTCTATTCCCAACACACTTTGCAGACAGTATCCATATACGCCGCTGAGAGTACCTACATAAGTACATCATAGTACGAGACGTAATTCAAGAGATATGACGTCGTAAACTCTGAGATGCATGAAAAATGCCACATCGTGCATTACGTATTAACACATTTATTCTTTACTACTCAGAAGCTCCTACAGTGAAGTCAACTTACGGAAATCCTTGACACCTGCTAGCGCTTTTGACAGCTCCCAACTGCGAAGCGCTAATGGATGTAGGCTAGGTGAAAACTGTAGCCATCTATAGAGTTGTAAATATGCATTGTCATGGGGACGTTAACAAAATCTCGTTGTAGACACGCAAAGCAGCTTTACTTATATCTTTACATTATGCGTATTTATTTGTGCGAGTGTTTCATAATTTCACGAATATATGGAAATGAGATTTTTTCGATATATATTGTTTGCAACAAAAAATTGGCAAACTGAATATCCAGGCAGTGCCGTGTTTGTCAGCTAGTTTATTAATAAACTTTGATACCGTACCGAATCAAATGCTTTTTGGGTGTCATGAAGTACTGCATGTATCTGATTTCCTTGGTCCATGTGAGCAAAGCACAAGGTGGGTTAAGTATGGACGATATTTTCGGGAATCCATGCTGTCTGCCATGAAGCAGGTCATTCTGTTCGAGATATTGCAATATGTTTCAGCTCAAAATATGTTATAGAATTCTAGAACTGACAGACGCCAATGAGGTTAAATGGTAATTTCGTGGATCAAGTTTGCTACCATTCTTTTTTCCAATCACTGGGCACACTTTTGTTAAACGAATTTACGGTATGTAATGGTTAAATTAGGAACCAAACTTAGTTCACATTTTAACCATTATATACCTTAGATTGCAAATTCTTCCGGCCGGTGTGGCCGAGCGGTTCTAGGCTATTCAGTCTGTAACCGCCCAACCGCTACGGTCGCAGGTTCGAATCCTGCCTCGGGCATGGATGTGTGTAATGTCCTTAGGTTAGTTATGTTTAAGTAGGTTTAAGTAGTTCTAAGTTTTGATGACCTCAGGGTACTGATGACTTTTTTTTTTTTTTTTTTTTTTGGCAAATTCTGTGTACAATCTAGTAGGATCCTATTGCGCCGTGGAGACTAGTCTGATTTTAGCCCTTTCTCAGCAACTCTGTGACACTACTGTCTAGTCAAACTCATTTATGCAGTGGTCCGAGGAGTAAACAGGGGCAGGACATCTGTATCTTCCTTAGTAACCGAACATTTGATAGCAGAGTTCAGCATATTTGCTTTTGCATGCTACTCTCAGATTCTGTTCCTGCTTCTGTTCTAATTACTCGAACACATTACAGTCCATTTCCTCGTGATATATCTTTTGGATAAGATAGTAACATTTACAAAAGACTTATTGTTACAAGACGATATCCGGGACAGAACTACGGACACGCGGTCTGTGTATTAATCCAGCACCTCAGTACACGACGCTATCTGGGAGCGACTAATTCGTTTCGCCCGAGTGCCGGCCGTGACTGGGTGAGTGCAGGGGTTAACGAACCGCCGACCGATGGGGAGATAGGCGCTGCGCCTTCCGTGTGTGGCCTGAGACCTGGGTACTATTCGGGACTGGGGACCACGACAGGTGCTGAGTGGACGCACCAAAGGTGGTCGCGTTCGTGAGCCGTGTAGGTGTTTCTCTTCGTTGCTAATCAGCTGCTCTATTTTTTTGTTAGTTCTCTCTCTTGTGACGAAAATCAAGCTGAAAACTCATAGATATTACAAGTAACTAACCAACACTCTCTTGTAATTCTTTCCTCAATGAAATTATTCAGCCGAGTTTGAACGTACTGAAAATAAAAATTTTTGAAAATATGTTTCCAGTTCCACCCACAACAATTCCTCCGATGACCTATCATGTGAAATCAGGAACAACGTGTCACTCCCACACACGTAACAGTTAGAAAGTGCAGGTTTTCTTCTTTTATGTTAATTGAATGCAGACATCAACAGTAAGATGCCATCGCAGTTTTAGGAAAAACTACTGTAAGAAGTTTGAATGGAATGAAATGTATTTTTACTAAAAATAGGAATCGAAATACAAATTTATTTAATGTAACAAAAGGCATACTTAGACACTATCAAAATACCTCTAGACATTAGTTCTTACATCAACATACACACTCCGCAAGCCATCGCACGGTGTGTGGTGGAAGGTACCCTGTACCACTACTAGTTATTTCCATTCCTGTTCCAATGACAAATAGAGCGAGGGAAAACGGCAGTCTATATGCCTCCGTATGAGCCCTAATTTCTCGTATCTTATCTTCGTGATCCTTACGCGAAACATACGTTGGCGGCAGTAGAACTGTTCTGCACTCAGCTTCAAATGCCGGTTCTCTAAATTTTCTCAATAGTATTGAAAAGAACGTCACCTTCCCTCCAGGGATTCCCGTTTGAGTTTCCGTAGCATCTCCGTAACATCTGCGTGTTGTTAGAACCTCCCGGCAATAAACCAAGCTGCCCGCCTCTGAATTGCTTCCACATCTTCCTTTAATCTGACCTGGAACGGATACCAAACATTCGAGTAATACTCAAGAATAGGTCGCACTAGCATCTTCTATGCGGCCTTCTTTACGGATGAACCACACTTTCCTAGAATCCCCACAATAAACCGAAGTCGACCATTCGCCTTTCCTGTTACAATCCTCATAAGCACGTTCCATTTCATATTACTTTGCAAAGTTGCGCCAAAATATTTGAACAAAGTGACTGTGTCAAGCTGCACACAACTAATGTTGTATTCGAATATTACGGGTTTGTTTTTCCTCCTCATCCGCATTACTTTACATTTTTCTTCATTTAGATTTAGCTGCCATTCATCACACCAACTAGAAATTTCATCTAAGTCATCTTGTATCCTCCTAGTTACTCAACTATGACACCTCCCCATACACCACAGCATCGTCAACAAACAGCAGCAGATTGCTTTTCGTCCGGTATGCCAGATCGTTTATATATTAAAAAAGAAATATCAGCAGTCCTATCACACTGCTCTGGTATACGTCCGACGATACACTTCTCTCTGAAGAAAACTCGCTGTCGAGGACAACATACTGGGTTCTGTTACTAAAGAAGTCTTCGAGCCTATCACATATCTGGGAACCTATTCCATAGGGTCGTACCTTCATTAACAGTCTGCGAAGTGTCACCGTGTCAAACGCTATACGAAAATGTGGAAATATGGAATCTGCCTGTGCCCTTGATCAACAGTTCTCAGTGTATCAAATGGGAAAAGGGCAAGTCGAGTTTTGGACCAGCTGTCTACACCCACGCTGATTCGTGCACATAAGCTTCTCGGACTAAAGAAAATTTATTATATTCGAACTCACAATATGTTCAAGGATCCTACACCAAAACTGAAGTCAGGGACATTGGTCTGTAATTTTGCGGATCCGCTTTCTTATCCATGTCATGTACAGGAGTCGGCAGCGCTTTTTTCCAGTCGCTTGGGACTAGGTACTTGGAGGGAGGTTTGCATTAAATGCAAACTAAGTAGGGGTCTAAATCGATGGAGTACTCTCTGTTAAACTGAATTAGGATTCCATCCGGACCTTGCGACTTATTTGCTTTCAACTCTATCAGGTGTTTCTCTACACCAGGAATGCTTATTACTATGTTGTCCATATTGGGCTCTGTGCTACGATTAAACGACGGTATGTTTGTAAGATTCTCTGCGTGAGCGATTTCTTGAAAGCGAAATTTAAAATGTCTGCTACCTTCAGCTGCCATATCAGACTGATCAACGAGTGACTGGATGGAAACCTTAGATCATTTGGCGATTTTGCATAGGACCAGTATTTTCTCGTGTTCTCAGCCAGAACTTCTGCTAAGGTATGACGGGGTAGTTGGCTATGGCTCTGAGCACTATGGGACTTAACATCTTAGGTTATCAGTCCCCTAGAACTTAGAACTACTTAAACCTAACTAACCTAAGGACATCACACAACACCCAGCCATCACGAGGCAGAGAAAATCCCTGACCCCGTCGGGAATCGAACCCGGGAACCCGGGCGTGGGAAGCGAGAACGCTACCGCACGACCACGAGATGCGGGCACGAGGTAGTTACTGCAGACTTCGCGCACAGCATATTCGTATTATAGCATAAATTTATTCCAGATAACCTAATTAATGAAACATGCATTTAATATCAGTTATTAAGACAGTAAGATCAAACATATTTCTTTACCAGTGACTGCTTCATAAAGTAGATGGTTCCAACGCAAGGAGGGAGAACTTCTTTTCAATTTCTGTTCATCTAAATCTTCCGAGTATTTTTCTTGGAAAAACATGGAGCTGGCTCCCTTTGTATCTGAGAATGTTGGAGACCACAGAGTAATTGTCATTTGGAGATTTCTTCGAAATCATCGATGTTTCATTAAACTAAACCTTCCCCTTTCTTCCTCTAACTTGCTTCCCATTCTTTGTTTCTTGTTTTGACCGGCGCTACTGGTCAAGGCACTAGTTGACTTTTTGTTTCTTAAGTTCGTTAAAAATCTGTTTGCTTGGTGAACCGGCAATGGAAGGTGAAGCTTTGACAAAGCCAGCCACTTGTGCTGGCGAAACGTCAGTAAAATCATCAGACGAACGTCGGCCGAAGAACCCGAGACAGAAGCAAATAGGAATTTTGGTAAGCAATGTGGCATTACCCGAGAAACGTGCTAAATGGTCAGTTGCAGCAATAGCAACTTCCTCAATAACTTCCATCGACATAGGACGGCTTCCGCTTCCAGGTGCCACACCAAGCTCAGCTGTGTTTTCGAATTTCATTACCATCTTCTTCATACCACCTAGTGGCATCGGGCTTCTACTCAGACCTTTCAATCGGAGATACTCGCTCAGTGCAGCACTATAATTGCTGTTGTTTAAATGAAATAATTTCACTAAAACCACCCAGTCTCTCTTCTCGATAGCCATACTGCTCTCTAACGTTACGGCTTGTCAAATGACAGCGTGGATATCTTACCGTCATACTGTAAGTAGGCTGTTTAGGTTTTCTTATTGGTAACGCCACCTCTGTATGAAAATCACTGGCTGTGCTGTGTGCAGTCTGTGGCTAGTTTGCATTGTTGTCTGCCATTGTAGTGTTGGGCAGCGGCAGCTGGATGTGAACAGCGCGTAGCGTTGCGCAGTTGGAGGTGAGCCGCCAGCATAGGTGGATGTGGGGAGAGAGATCGCGGAGTTTTGTAATTTGTCATGAACTGCTATGTATATTATGACTGTTAAGGTAAATACATTGTTTGTTCTCTATTAATATCTTGCATTTGCTAACTATCCCTAGCAGTAGTTAGTGCCTTCTGTAGTTTGAATCTTTCATTTAGCTGGCAGTAGTGGCGCTCGCGGTATTGCAGTAGTTCGAGTAATGAAGATTTTTGTGAGGTAAGTGAATTCTGAAAGGTATAGTTTAATGTTAGTAAGGGCCAGTATTTTGCAGGGATTTTTGAAAGTCATATTGCGTTGCGCTAAAAATATTGGGTGTCAGGTTAAGGACAGTCATGTATAATTGTTCTAAGGGGACGTTTCTTATGTCGACCCTTAGCCGAGGATACCTCACTGGAATCTTCTGATTTTTTCCTTGTAGTTTGTGTAATTAGCGTAGATTTTGTTTATTGCTAGCGCGTAATTGTAGAGAAAATCTCCTTTGTAGTTGCAGTCTTTCATTGTTGTACAGTAAAACAGTTGTGGCATGCATGTAGATTTGCACCAAGTATTTCGCAGCTGCAATTTACTAGATATTATTTTCAGTCTTATGTTAATGTGTTCTCTTATTTTTGCTCTTCAAATTGTGCTTTTCTGTGTTATCGTGTGAAATATTGTGACAATAATGGCGTGTGAAAAACATAACACTAGGCTCCAAAGTAAACCGAGAGATAATAGTGACGACGAGCGTAGCTTATCAGCACCACTGTGTAATGAAGTAACAGACATTCAAAGTAGTAATTTGGTAATTGTGCATAGGGAAATGGAGCGGGCGTCAAATAATGGTGTAGACAGTGAAACAGGTAGTGAACAGGGAAGCGTTATCGATCGATCGGTCGGCAACAGCTCGTCTCAGGAATCGGGAATGACAGAACACAATATTGCAAATACTGCAGACTCAGGTTTTGGGTTCTCACCGTTTTCTCAAATGAGTCAAGACACATTTTCCGCTTGTCAAAATGTGAATGTTGCCGGTGCAAATTCACTGCCGAAAATCACTGAGGAACATGTTTCAGACACCAGTGCATTGTTATTACAATTAATGCAACAAATGGGACAAAATCTTCAAAAGTTGGACACAATGGAACAAAATCTTCAAAAGTTAGACACACTGGAACAAAATCAGAGACAAACACAGAAACAGCTTCAAAAGTTAGACTCATTGGAACAAACTCTTGAACAAACGCGTGAAGATTTAACTACTGAGTTACATAACATTGAATCGAAATGTCAAAAAGTCTATAATGACTAAAAACTCAAATTTGTGAGCATTTTCAACCTATTTTTTCGCCGCATGAAAATGCATTACAGAATCACGAAGCAGCCATAAAAGAACTGCAAATTATTGTTCATGAAAATCATGAGACCTTGCAAGCTAAAATTGACTCAGTTGCGTCTACCGATTCAGTTACGCAACTTGCAAAAACTCAGGAAAACTTAAAGGACACAGTAGATAGACACATGGAGGAAATTAGTACTTTATCAGAGAAAGTAGTTGAACTTTCGGATCAGCTAAATAATTTGTCTACGAAGGTAGATAATAATCTGAATGACACCAAACCGGTAGTCTTTAATGACACAGAAGAGTGCAAACAAATTAGGAAATTCAAACAAAATCAGAATCAAATTAATACGCAACACAAAAGAGAAATCCGGGAAGTACAAGATCAGTTGGCACAAGTAATACAAAAATTTCATATTTCAGAGGACACTCGCGCTCGAACACGGGAAGAGGGACATAGAAGTACGGAACATCCACAAAATAATAACTCAGGGCACTTCGGAAATTATGAAAGAAATTGGCAAGGCACACCGACTTTTGAGATGGAACCACCGAAACAACGTAACAATGACCGATATGCGACTCGCCGACACGATGATTTTGACTATAAGCTGTTCATTACTACACGTAAATTCAAAACATTTAAGAATTCTGGCAATGACATTCATCCACAAGCATGGCTCCATCAATTCTCTCATTGTTTTCCTTCCAACTGGTTGTTAGAGCACAGATTAGAATTTATGTGTGGCTACTTGGAGAATGAACCTGCTGTAAGAATGCGATCGGTCATTCACGATTGTCACAGTGAAGGAGAATTTTATCATGCCTTCCTCTCAGCATATTGGTCTCAAGCTACACAAGACCGAGTAAAACATAGCATCATGATGATGAAACACTTTGAACAATCTGAATTTTCCAGTCTTGTCAAATATTTTGAAGACATGTTGCATAAGAATCAGTATTTTTCAAACCCATACAGCCCCTCAGAACTCATCCGCATTTGCTTACTCAAATTGCCTGAACATTTACGACATATTATTTTGGCAGGGCGTTGCAAAGACGACATTGAAGCTTTTCAAGGACTCTTACAAGAATTAGAAATTGACACAGACAGTCGCGGGATGCGAAAACAGGAAAACAATCACTACAGGTCACATCCGTCACCATTCCGTGACGACAGAAGCAATAACTGGACACGACAAGCCTATTCTTACAACGTAAATCGTGACCAAAACAGCCACCACCCATATGACAACCACTGGCAGAGTAACAATAGTTACAGATAAGGATCGCATTTCCGTAGTAATGAATATGACAGAGACAATCATAGAAACAGACAATATGGTAACCAGAACTATTATTATCAAGGGAGACAGAATACTTTCAGACGCAACAGTTCAGCGCGCAGTTACGATTCAGGGAGAAATTCTCCACCACATGACCGATAAACAAGAAACTATGTAAACTACCGACAAAACGACAGACGTGAATTTCATCAGAACTGGCGGGATTCTAACAGAGCTGGGCCCTCTCGCCAAGGCGGATTTGTAGAAGTTAGGTTTCCTAATCCCAATAACGGCGCGCGCCAACAAAGAGACAGACAATGACTCGCACAGCAGGCAGCCGCATGCGCCCGCTGGCTCCGAGAAAAATAACATAAGACGCTAGCCTTGAGAAAAATTTTAGCATTCTTTACCGATGTATACAACATGATAATTGCGTTGAAGTTGAAACTCTGCGTACTAGGAAGAGTAAAGGTTTACACCACATTTCACATGTAAAACCATTTATTGAGAGATAATCTGCTTTTCAACTTAGTCTTTGGTATAAAACTTTTCACTTCGCATTTCTAGTATGCTTTGTCAGACTTAGAATCTGTTAACATACAACAATGTTTGAAGTTAAATATCCAATCAAGAACCAAGAGAACTTATTTAAACAGAAATGACGAATGCATTGTTATAGTGAACAGACGTCACAGTGTTATTGTGTGTGTACATTCTTGCTTGTTAGTTGCACGATTATGGAATGACTATAAGGCTTACATACTTAGAACATTTACCAGTACTGCTAATGAGATTTTAATGCAAACTTTTGGTTTACTTGAAAATATATTCTGGATTTAAAGTACTTTCAGTGAGATACCAGATGACACAGTGGTTAGTTTATGTGACAGCTACACGATTTTATCACGATGCTAGTAATGAGTGACAGTTTACAATGTTGCTTTTGCAGTGTTTCTGTTTTATATCTGCACAGTTTTCTGTTTTATTCTGGAAAGTAAAACATGTTTTAGTAGTAACTTTTGTGGTATAGCTACAATGAGACTGCCTTTTCCATAGCACAACAATACATTAAAGCACAGTACTTTCTTCATCATGGCAATAAGCGTAATAACTAAGATATCTATATGCAAAGCATTTCACTTTTGTTTATCATGAGGTAAGTACATAGACTTCAGCAGAACTTAGCTTTCGGAGGACAATAACTACGACACTTCCACAGAGATTATCTTACAGCAAGAGGCACATTTAGCGCTACAGGACACGTATTTGAGTGATTAATCTTGCACTTAAATCATTTATTTTTAAAGATATTTGAAGTACAATGATACAAAGGTTTTCCGTTACACATTTCATTCCATTGCTGTAATCTGTAATACCTGGGGGTATTATTCATTAATCCTCAGGGGGGTACGCGCCTACTTTGTCTACCATGTGTTTGGCAAGCACAAGGAGCCCTAGCTAATATGGTATTTGCTTATACAACTTCACACATTGGTACCATATTTCTCTAACACAGAATTACACAGCTATCTGATCATTTAACTGGGAGAGACAAACTTGTTTTCTACATCAGTGACAGATGTTTACGTAATTACATCGTTGTATAACTTCACACTTACGAAATTGTATTTTCTCTGAACTTTGTGAACTGTTCATATTTTTTCGGAACCATTGTGATACTATGAGAGCGTTGAATGATATATTTGGTATGGGATCATGATTTTTGAAGTGCGTTTGAGGTAGATGACATTATTGAAATGAGCAGAGAATATTTTTTAGGGTTTGAAATTATTGCAGAAAGCTACGACGTTTTTGAGATTTGACTGAGGTGTTATGATGTTATTATTACGATGACGATGTGTATTATGCTGTTGCGGTATGTTTATGATCAATAAGCTGATGCTATATGAGTTATTTGAGTATGCTATGTATCTGTTATCATGAAATATTGAAGAAGAGTCGACGAATAAGGTAAGGAATAATGAGTAGTGGTTAGGGACTCTGATTTGTGAAAAAGGATGTTGGAAACCAAGAATCGTACTTTAAGAGTTATGAAATGTGTGTAAATGCGTGAATGTATCACAATGCCGGCGAAAATTTTTTGAACACTGTTATATTCATAGGATTTTGTTTCTACACATTTGTAACGCAAATTCTCAACCTGTGATTTTTTTTCATATGAGACTGTCACTGTAGCGGAAACTGGTGTCGTAAATATTTCGGTAAGAAAGTTAAGTGACCACCTGCACGTAATGCGTCGTGGGCACCCAGCTGGGCGACAGTCGCCTGGAAAAAAAGCCATTAGCGTGTGCCTTCCAGAGGCACAGGTGGAAAAAAAAGAGGCCATTATCCTCGCTATTGACATTTTTTTGTCGAAAGCATCGCAAATACGACACGCTCATTACTTGGAAAGATACTTACATCTGCACATCTGATTATGACAAGCGTTTTTCTCGAGAATTGAGAGAATTTTTACTGCCTTATGAAATGCCATATGGGTAATGAATGATGTTTCATGCCTTCCTTGGTACATATTTGCTCATTTTCTTTAATATCTAGTTTCTAGCTGCACTGCAGCATTGGTTATAATAGAATTTTATAGATGTACTAATATAAATATTTTCTGTCTACAGCTCCAGTAAATACTAATTTTGTAATACATTTCCCAAAAATGGGGGAGCACAAAGACATTTCCCTTCACAGGAATTGCATACGGAATTTTCTTTTCAACTACTTGGTAATTTTTTTGTAGAATAACTTCTTGTGGTGCACCACTTTAATTACATAGACATTAAGATGTGTATATACATTTCCCTTGTCTGCATTGTTGTCTTTAGTGTACTATCTTTTCTGCTTGAGCTTTGTCATGTTTAGATATAATTTATTACCTTTGCTTCTGCTGTTTGCCAGGCATAGTGCTACTGAATTTTAATTTGTGTTACTCTGCTAAGCCAGTTTTACTACAGATTTATTTTTCTTGTTTGCTGCTCATTGCCTTATATTAGTTGTAATTTATGCTGCTTGCTTTGCCTTTTGTATTTTTTTGTCATTGCTGTTTGTGTTAATTGTTTTGTACTGCTGCATCGCCTCGTCCCTTAGTTTAGCATCTGAGCTCAGTAGATTTAAGTTAGCTTAAGAGGGGGTAGACTATATAAGAAACTGATTATGGACAATAGGGAAAAATGCATTGAGAAGTTATATGAAAAAGATTTGGGCCAAAATGAGTATTGTACACTGAGAAATAATTATTTTGAAAGAAATATGAATAGAATACAGAAAGCAGGTATAGATAGGACTTTTTGGGAATGATGATGAATGAAGGGAGATCTCCAAGAAGTAAAGAAAGTTTTGTTTGCAAAATACTGCAGTAAAACAAACCCTGTCCTTTCCTTTTGTATTATTATGCTATGTGTTTGTGTACCCTTGTGTATTTCTTTTCTTCCTGTCTCTGTGTACTGTTTCATAGATATTTTTTTCTGTTCTAGTACTAAGCTACATTCACTATGATGAGGAATACTGTTATCCTCAAATATAATTTGCATTTATAATATGTTATTTTCTTTGTAAAGATGTTTAGACATTATTTATTCTGTTTTGTTTAAATGCTCATGTGTGAAGTTGATGTTTCAAAAGTTATTCTGATCTTTTATATATTTACTTATGTCATAATTCCTGTAACACTGATGTATATGTTATTTCGATTCTTTTGTAAAGCCCATATTACTACAAATGTTATCTGTACTATTATGTTCTTTAATGATGTATTTTGTACCTTTGTAATTCTATTTTCATGTTGTAAATTTATAATTGTATAGACACCAGTTCTTCAAATTAAGTTCCATTTCACTGCACACGTTTCTGTTGGTCATAGTATATGGACAATATGTGAGAAGTAGGGACTGTTAGTGTTTGCACCTGTGTTAATAATTCAGCAAGGGACTGGATAACAGCATTGCTGGTTCTAAGGACAATTCCAAACACTTTGTGAGTGCTCAAGTGGTGGTTATGAACTTGCTATATTATCTGCAAGACTCTTCAATGGTGAGTGTGTACCTGCACAGTCACAACAGATGGCTGCTGGCCATCTCTACAAGGACTACAGCGGGTCTGCATCTTTGCTGAATCAACAGTACCATTACCTGTACAAGGACTACAGTGGGTCTACATCTTTGATGATCCGTCAATACCATTATTTCTACAAGGACTACAGTGGGTCTGCACCTCTGGTGGCCCACCAATACCGTAATCTCTACCAGGACTACAATGGGTATGCTCTGTGATGACCTACCTACCAATATTCTTCAAAACTTCGAATGACTCTGCTGTGGGTTTGCTCTGTTGTGGACCATTACCTGTCAGCATGTCAAGAGTCAGCACTGTCTTTCCGTTGGAAGGACAACACTAATTCTTCAAGACTGCATGGAAATCCACTACTTTTGTGTGCATTGTCTTTTACTGCTCAGACTTTGAGAAAAGAAACGGCAGTTTCACTGTGATGAATGATCAGGACTGTCTTTATGGACTGTGAGAAAATTTTAGCTTTTGACCAACATTGTATCAATAAGTGTGTGCATTTGATATCTTTGTTATTGTAATTATGAAAAATTTCTTCAAATCATTTTTGGCCACTGGCCAAAACAATTTGTAAATTTTTTTTGTGGGGAGCATGGGAGCTATGTAAGTAGGCTGTTTAGGTTTTCTTATTGGTAACGCCACCTCTGTATGAAAATCACTGGGTGTGCTGTATGCAGTCTGTGGCTAGTTTGCATTGTTGTCTGCCATTGTAGTGTTGGGAAGCGGCAGCTGGATGTGAACAGCGCGTAGCGTTGCGCAGTTGGAGGTGAGCCGCCAGCAGTGGTGGATGTGGGGAGAGAGATGGCGGAGTTTTGTAATTTGTCATGAACTGCTATATATATTATGACTATTAAGGTAAATACATTGTTTGTTCTCTATTAATATCTTGCATTTGCTAACTATCCCTATCAGTAGTTAGTGCCTTCTGTAGTTCGAATCTTTTATTTAGCTGGCAGTAGTGGCGCTCGCAGTATTGCAGTACCGTAGTTCGAGTAATGAAGACTTTTGTGAGGTGAGTGAATTCTGAAAGGTATAGTTTAATGTTAGTAAGGGCCATTCTTTTGCAGGGATTTTTGAAAGTCAGATTGCGTTGCGCTAAAAATATTGGGTGTCAGGTTAAGGACAGTCATGTATAATTGTTCTAAGGGGACGTTTCAATACGAGAAACACCGCACTGTGCCAGATTTGCACCTGGTGATCAAAATTGTAACTAAATTTTTTCAAACTTAAATCGGTTCCGCATTAATGCGTTAGTATATCTACCATGTTTCGCAGCCGTCCGATAATTTCAGCCCATACTGGGCCTCCGTGAGTAGTCGCACCTACATCGTAACCACGCGCTATGTAGAAGTAACACCACCCACGTTGTGTATATAAGAATACGCTACACAGTTGGTCTCTCATAGCAAAATTCTCATTCAGTGTTCTTTATCTGTGAAAAAATCGTGTTACACCTCGTGTGAGGAGGAGAAACGTGTAAAACGACATGTTCGATAGCGGAAGGGTTATAGCTTTCCAGCCTGCGCTTCATCGTTTCGCGATATTTCTGCACGCTTTAGTAGGGGTCCCACGGCTCTCATGTGAATATGGAACTGATGAGCTCAGGAGAGGGATACTCAACCCATTACAGGTTTTCAGCGAGCGCATCCGCCTGTGCTCGTAGGTGTACAAGAGGAGTTCGTCGGCCTGGGTGGCCGAGCGGTTCTAGGCAGTACGGTCTGGAACCGCGCGACCGCTACTGTCGCAGGTTCGAATCCTGCCTCAGGCATGGATGTGTGTGATGTCCTTAGGTTAGTTAGGTTTAAGTAGTTCTAAGTTCTAGGGTACTGATGACCTCAGAAGTTAAGTCCTATAGTGTGAAACGTCTCCATGTAAAAATTCATGAATGATAAACCCCTTAAGTTATTTGATTTTCAAGCAGCTGAGCAGAACTGAACGTACTCAGACATTTCGTTCAAATGGTTCAAATGGCTCTGAGCACTATGGGACTCAACTGCTGAGGTCATTAGTCCCCTAGTACTTGGAACTAGTTAAACCTAACTAACCTAAGGACATCACAACCATCCATGCCCGAGGCAGGATTTGAACCTGCGACCGTAGCGGTCTTGCGGTTCCAGACTGCAGCGCCTTTAACCGCACGGCCACTTCGGCCGGCAGACATTTCGTTCTTTACTTATTCTGATCAACACTAAACTGACACAGAATATTTTTGGCGCAACGCAATCTGACTTTCAATAATCTCTACAAAAGAATGGCCCTGACTAACATTAACCTATAACTTTCATGAATGACTTACCTCACGAAAATCTTCGTTACTCGAACTACTGCAATACAGCGAGCGCCAATACAGCCAGCTAAATGAAAGATTCTAACTACTGAAGGCACTAACTACTGATAGGCATAGTTAGGAAAAGAAAGATTTTGATAGAGAACAAACAATGTATTTACCTTAATAATGTTCCAGAGTCATCATAGATACATCAGTTCATCATATTCAGTATTACAAATTTACTCTTTTTGATGGACACACGTCCAGATCGTCCGCTCTCAAAATTCTGCTATCTCTCTCCCAACATCCACCACTGCTGGCGGCTCACCTCCAATTGCGCAACGCTACGCGCTGTTCCCATATAACTGCCCAGCACTACAATGGCGAATATTCCAACAATGCCAACCAGCCACAGACTGCACACAGCATAGCCAGTGATTTTCATACAGAACGCTAGCTGACGTTACCAACATAAAAAGCTAAACAGCCTACTTACAAGTGCTCAGAGTCATTTCAACCAAGAGGATTTCAATAAGTAATGCATCACTTTATTTCTACAAGAAGGTTGGTTTTATACCAGATTCCAATACACGTTGTTATTCCCCACTCCTGTGACTACAAGACCCTATTTTTTAACATAATCTCCATTCAATGCAACAGCCTTAGGCTACCTCACTGGGAGGGCCTGTATGGCCGCTTGGTGCCACTCTACTGGTCGACGTCCAAGCCAACGTCTTGCTGCATCAGTAACATCCCCAACACTTCCCCCAGAGTACATCCTTCATTGGACCAAATAGATTGGAATGTGCGAGATCCGGGCTATAGGGTGAATGAGGAAGAACACATTTTTGAATACCTTAACTAGTGTGTCAGCACTATCAATAGAGACGTCCCCCTGAGCATCTATGTGTTTGACAGCGACCTCTCAATCACCTTGAACGAGAGTGTCCATACGTTCCAACACTGCAGTGTGTCGTCCGGCGGGCACGCGAGAGATCGTACATGTTTGCGCAACTTTGTCGCGATGGTGACAGACGACTCGCCCAACGCCTCACCGTCCTTTTGTTCACGGCCAAGTCTCCATAGACATTCTGCAAGAGCCTAATAATATCTGCGATGCTCTGGTAGTCTGCCAAAAGAAACTCAATGACAACTCTCTGCTTAGAACGCACCTCCATTACGGACACCATTTTGAATGCTATGTACAGCGCCGCCACTATCTGAATCTCATGAAACTATAGGGGCTGAAGCGGGAATATTCCACAAAGTCCCACAATAAAGTCCACATTTTTCATTCGAAGTTGGCCGAGAATAAAAAATGTGTTTCATTACTTTTTGAGCGCGCCTCATACGTATTGTTCGCTCGGCCGTGCAGTAAATTACAGAAACGTCACGTAACATGAGGCAATAGAATTATAGAACATGACAAGTACCTTCATAGACGGAGTAAAGGCGTCTGAAGCATCACAGACTGTGAGTACTTTGACCACTATTGCAGTTTTCATTGCCTCGCAGAAGAGAGAGGTGGTGCGGGAAGTATGAAACAGAAGGACACAGGACTGACACCATGTCATCTTTTCAGTAGACTCCGGTTCTCTATACAGCGTTTCTATGGGCGTATCCGCATGTGGGACTTCTGCATTCGTCATCATCATACAAGCCGAGCACCTGGCATAATAGTGTGGGATATCACTGGATGCACAATACGCTTAGCTCGAGAAAGTTTAGTAGCTTATTTGGACAGTAGTCGTTAAATTTCTGATTTGTTAAGTCTGGTGGCTGTGTCGTATAGTCCTGACATACCTCGATGCAGATGACTTTCGACTGTTGACATTGAGGCCACAGCACTCATTCCAAATCTCTCACCCGTTCGAAGTACGTGGGCATGGGTTGGCTGTGAGACTTGCACGCCACCACCCACCGGTCACTACAGTGTAATGAACCGTGGATTTACGGAAAGACATGCCCTTATCTGTCATCCAAATTCAGCTCGACATGATGCCCACCTGGATTAGAACCATTGTCGCTGCCAGAGGTGGCAGCCTTGCGTACTTAATGTAGACATATACAACCCGATTTTCTAAAAATTTAATCATGTATTCTTCCTAGTAAGTAAAATACAGATGATAACTTTAGCCTTCTGGGCGAGCCTGACGTAACTGCATCATTTCCGCTGCAGCTGACAGCAAATTGCCGCACAATACTCCACTTCATCAGTCAGCTGCGCCGTTTTGGCTCGTCTAGAGGTGTACTATGTTACTGTGGGGATTTTAGCGTGTGCTGCAGACATGTAGTGGAAAAAAATACTTGCTTCACTTTTCAGAGGTTATAATAATAACTTTACGATCAACCTTCGTAATAATCAAAGGTGTTCCTGCTCGTTTGGCGTTGGCCCTCCGACCACTACCTGCCAGAATGTTATGTAGATAGAGAGGCAATTGGAAGGTAGAGGTCTGAGGGAGATCGAAAAGCAAAGCCTGCTAGGTATCAGCTCTTGTTGTTGTTGCTGCTGCTGCTGCTGTTGTGGTTGTAATGTATGTCTCATTATGGTGCCACCCTAACAGGAGAATATTCTTCATAGTTTATATCCTGTGGTTTTACGATTGGTATTAGCTGGTATTTTAGAGTAGCATAAAATCTTTATATGGCCTCATCTGAAGATGAACGAAACAAACTCTAAATAAGTTTAAACATTTCGACAATAATACGCATGGTAGCGGTCTACATCACTAAGTAAGACCTCAAGTTAAGCACAGCACACAGCTGTTTTGTCTCACTTGCTTTCTAATTCTGTAGCACATTAATCTTTCACATTCGTTATCTATTCTTTTATCGGGGGGTGGGGGGGGGGGGGGGGGGGAGGTGGGGATCATCAGTCTTCTGACTAGTTTGGTGCGGTCCGTCACGAATTCCTCTCCTGTGTCAACCTCTTCATCTCCGAGCACCACCTGCACCCTACGACCTCAGTTATTTGCTGGATGTATTCTCCTGTCTTCTGCCACTGATTTTACCCTCTGCAGTTCCCTCTACTACCATGGAAGTTATACGCTGAAGTCTTAACACACGTCCTATCATCCTGTCCCTTCTTCCTGTCAGAGTTCTGCACATGTTGCTTTCGTCGCCGATTCTGTGGAGAACCTCCTCATTCCTTATATTATCAGTCCACCTGATGTTCAACATTCATCTATAGCACCACATCTCAAACGCTTCGATTCTCTTCTTTTCTAGTTTTCCCTCTGTCCATTATTCACTACCATGCAACGCTGTGCTCCAAACGTACATTCTTAGAAATTTCTTCCTTTGATTAAGGCCGATCTTTAACACCAGCAGACGTCTCGGGCACGAACGCCCTCTGCCTCGTCCTTCATGAGTTATTTTGCATGCAAGGTAGCAGGATTCGTTAACTTCGTCTACTTCTTGACCATCAATTTTCGATGTTAAGTTTCTCGCTGTTCTCATTTCTTCTACTTCTCCTTACTTTTAGCTTATTCCACTTTACTTTCAAGCCATGTTCTATACGCACTGGACTGTTCATTCCATTCGAGGGATCCTGCAATTGTTCTTTTCTTTCACTGAGCACGGCAATGTCATCAGAGAATCTTGTCATTGATATTTCATCACCATGAACGTTAATCGCTCTCTTAAACTTGTCTTTTATTCCTGTCGTTGCTTCTTCGATGTATAGATTGCACAGTAGCGGCGAAAGACTGCATCCCTGTCTTACGCCGTTTTTAATCCGAGCCTTTGTTCTTGATCTCTCACTCTTAGTGTTCCTTCTTGGTTCTTGCACATACACATACATCACCTGTCTTTCCCTGTAGATTACTCCTGTTTTTCTGAGAATTTCGAACATCTTGTATCATTTCACATTTTCGAACGCTGTTTCCAGATCGAGAAATCCTACAAGCGCATCTTGATTTTCCTTTAGTCTTGCTCCCACTATCAACCGCAACGTCAGAACAGCAATCCTGATGCCTTTACCTTCATAATCTACGAGATATTAAAGCACGACAGTACTATTTTCCAAGATAGGAATCGCCTGATGCTGTAAAAATATCCGGGTGGTTATAGTTGTTACGTACAACAGTTTGTTGCAGTAAAATAAAATGCGTTACATACAATGAACACTGTTGTAACCGAGACTGCCAATACCAGAACAGTCTAAGAAAATGGCCTCAAGACCTAAATCTGTTCAAATTTAGTAAAGGAATAGATTATCTGATGGATTAAGTATATTTTCTCTGCGGAAATTAATTTACAAGAATGCATTTGAATCGCTGCGTTTTATCTCGTGTAAAGTAAGCATTAAAGAGGCGATAGAACATAAATTCTAACTATTCGTACATTTGATAATGAGAAAGCTAATTTAGTCCACGCAGCTCAGGAAGAAACAATTCATTAGTCTTCAAGAACCGCGATCGTGATTTTAAGGAATTTTATCTGCGAAAAGGCTACAGTTTTTAATGTAATCAGCCACATTAACGAAAAAGGAACTTTATATGTGAAAATCAAAGGTCAAAAAAGTTAACGGTGAAACCTGTGACTTACTAATATGAGGCTCTACGGGGTTACCATAGACAAACGCAGTCTTAGGCGGCTTCCTAGAAGAGAATATTGCATCGGATGCAGCGTCACAGAACATCGAGCGACAACAAATTGCAGAATGAGGTCAGCTGCGAGAAGTTGATAGGTCTTGCGCAAGTGGAGGATGCGGAAACGCTTTTAAAAGCGGCCGCAGTCGTTAAGACATAGTCGCATCGCGGGGGTGTTACTAGCGTATGGGAGGATGCCCTCTCGATAGAGTATGAATGTGATAAGGCAAAGGAGAGAGACAGGGAGATGAAGACAGACAGACTGACAGACAGACAAAGAAGATGAATACGCTGAGCAAAATGATCGTTATGTCAAATAAGCTAGTGCAACAACCACACTTCGGCAGCTAGACAAATTCCAACGTTAAACAACCATCATATGATCAGTACATTAAATCTGTCCAAATACATTGGAAGCAGCGGCATTATTCTTTGACTACCGATGTTTCTCTTTTTCTTTGAATATTTACCTGCAGAGAGTACTCGCAGCTATGAGATTTGCAGGTCTAAAGTGATACAAACCAGTAAACCGCTCTATGCGAGGGCTGTGTGAAGCTCACTTGTCTTCTGGAGGGGCGGGAGATTTTTTGATCCACACAGTAAAGAAAAATTGCGAAAGATGAATTTAGCAGTGGCTTAGTAGTGGTCTGTACACCGTATGATTATTTATTAGTCCACAAATCGTCTAATGAAAATGCAAAGAGACTACCAACAAGAAGATCGTGTGACGAAGCTGAAACAGCGTTAAGTTGCAGTTTTACGTTACGTATGTTGGTAGATTTTCGTAACAAAGCCGTTTTAATGGTGCCTGTCAAAATTATTTTTTCCTGTGTAGTGAATATATTCTTTTGACTTACTTGTCCAAAACTATCGATTATACTTCATTCGGTATTGATAGTGAGCTTGGCAGTTTCCTGCAATTGGCAGCTCTCGCCCTAAAGGAGCGAACGTCTGGAGGAAAGCACGAAAACGAACGTGCTCTTCATGTGCTTGCAGATCTGTAGCTCCCTGACTAACTGATACCTTAAATAGATCTCAGAGTAACTTTACTGTAACCATTTTACAGACGCTGTCTTCAGTTATAAAACTGAATTTCCTACTATGCTTTAAAAAATTGTGATCTCAGGGTGAGGGAGCAAACTGAGGGGAAATTCCTAGCCTCCTGGCATCGCAAAAAAGAGGTTGTACATTAAATTTCGCTGAGCACCGTATGATGCCGGCCAGAATGCGTTCTACCCCCCACTCCACTGTTTTGAAGTTCACTAGTTTCACGAGTAAAAGCTTCTCTATGAAAGTGCGAATGGTATTGAATAAGTAAATCGCCAGTAGTAGGCCTACCGACTGTCACACACATTTTGCCAACAACATACCGGGTGATCAAAAAGTCAGTATAAATTTGAAAACTTAATAAACCACGGAGTAATGTAGATAGAGAGGTAAAAATTGACACACATGCTTGGAATGACATGGGGTTTTATGAGAACCACCCCACATTTCTATACGCGTGAAAGATCTCCTGCGCGCGTCGTTTGGTGATGATCGTGAGTTCAGCCGCCACTTTCGTCATGCTTGGCCTCCCAGGTCCCCAGACCTCAGTCCGTGCGATTATTGGCTTTGGGGTTACCTGAAGTCGCAAGTGTATCGTGATCGACCCATATCTCTAGGGATGCTAAAAGACAACATCCGACGCCAATGCCTCACCATAACTCCGGACATGCTTTACAATGCTGTTCACAAAATTATTCCTCGACTACATCTATTGTTGAGGAATGATGGTGGACATATTGAGCATTTCCTGTAAAGAACATCATCTTTGCTTTGCCTTACTTTGTTATGCTAATTATTGCTATTCTGATCAGATGAAGCGCCACCTGTCGGACATTTTTTGAACGTTTGTATTTTTTTGGTCCTAATAAAACCCCATGTCATTCGAAGCATGTGTGTCAATTTGTACCTCTCTATCTACATTATTCCGTCATTTATTCAGTTGTCAAATTTATATGGACTTTTTGTTCACCCAGTATATACAGTGACATTCGTTCCTCGCAGTAGAAACGTTTCCAGGCAAGTGCAGGATTTAGTATGTGATGTGCTGCCAGCAGAATTTTGCTCCTTCAGAAGCTTATGTTAGAACAGCTTACAGTATATCCACTTTAGACAGTGGTGTCTTTATTCAACGGCGATTAATTACTTTCATTCGACATATACACAAAAATGGTTCAAATGGCTCTAAGCACGCTGGGACTTAACACCTGAGGTCATCAGTCCCCTAGACTTTTTTTTTTGGTCATTAGTCTACTGACTGGTTTGATGCGGCCCGCCACGAATTCCTTTCTTGTGCTAAACTCTTCATCTCAGAGTAGCACTTGCAACCTACGTCCTCAATTATTTGCATGACGTATTCCAGTCTCTGTCTTCCTCTACAGTTTTTGCTCTCTACAGCTCCCTCTAGTACCATGGAAGTCATTCCCTCATGTCTTAGCTGATGTCCTATTGAAAGGGTACAGTACCGCCCGACATTGAAAATAGATACGAAACACTTCATTACTATTGTCAGAACAATACATTTTTTTGTAAAATAACTCAATTTCAATTAATACAGCGAAGCCGGATACCAGTGTGGGAAAGAATGACAATTTATTTATTTAATTGATCACCTGTGCACTCCCAAAAAGTAAATCCCTACATCCAGTTTGGTGAGATCTGTGAAATGAATGAGTGTATGGTCGTCTGCTAACCGCAGATAGTGAATGTGAATATATGATCATCTTTGAGTCGATCCTTTGGCCACCTTTGGTGGGACCAAAGAGATGAAATTTACCAGAGCTTTGAGCGCCTGAAATGTGGCTGACCAATACGATAGCAAGGTGCTTCCCCCACCTCGACAGAGATGGGAGAGGACCTAGAGAACGGCCATGTTTCAGCACTCTGCCGCTGGATCTTGTGCTGTTAAGACCTGTTTTAGTTGTGCTCCATAATGACGAAAGAGTGGAGACATGGTATGCATGTGGAATATTTAAGAGTAGTTTGAAATAATAATTTCTCTATTTCAGGAACTTTTGTGGGGAGAATTAAATGTCAGGCAGATAATATTAATGGGATTGTAGTAATCTTCGGAAGTGACCAACGGTCACAATGAAACCACGTGCAGCAATAAGTTGAAATACTTCCGTGTGCTTAAGTTAAGCTGAATTACTAGTGTGTGTACAATAAGTTGAAATATTTAAGAAATAGCATGTGTGCCATAAGTTGAAATATTTAAGAAATGGCGTGTGCAGGACTTGAAATTAGAGACGAGTTCTTCCACGTGGTGAGTACTGTGTGAGTCTCAAACTGTGTATGAGACAAAAGATAAAGAGAAGTACTCGTCCATGGTATCAGTTGAGGACTCGCGTGTGTGATGAATATGTTCTTAATGTTACTTTGCGTGATATGATTCCGTGTGACGCTAGATTTAAACTCTGAGAGAGAATCAAGGTGAGTCGGCCGTCTATCCAGCAACGCCACTTGGCTTGCATTGCACAGGAAGACGTGCAAATATCTCCAGAGTTCATAGTAGGAAAGTAGAATTACAAAGTGGGGCAGTGTCGTGTAAAACTGGGATAAATATTAATTGAAGTGGGAAAGCTGAAAGTGATAATGTTGTGACCATTCTCTGTGTAGTATTTCATGTTGTAGTGTGATGTATGTCATGTAATTTGGGTATGTGTGGTTTGCACGGGAGAGTAGCGAGGTAGTTTCAAAAGATTAGTGGGTTATGCTTGTTCCTTCGGTACCGCTCGGTCTGGAGGAAAGTTTAGTGATGATGATTGTGAGAGTCGAAGTGTGAGGTACAATAAAAGATCCACCATCCTATCCAGAAAGTGCACTGTAGCGTTAAAAATAATTACGAGACCATAATATAGAGATTCACCATTGTAAAACCATGCCCATTGGGCGGAATTTCTCATGTATTATTGTTGTAGGTTATAGAATTAGTGTGTTTAGATAAGAGAATTTATCGGAATAAATAAGATAGTGAAAAGAAAAAGATTGGTGGACTTTTCCTTCGAATTTTATGTTGTAATAATGTCCCGAATTTATAATGTGTGCGCCATTCATATTCAGTGCGGTGGCCACGTGTTGATAAAAGCCGTTAAATAAAAGACAAAAAGAAAATGTGGTATTGCCAGTGCGTAGTGTACAGTCAGAGTTATGTAAATTACTGATAGTCAGATGCGTGTTCCCGTTGCGTATTAATCATATCGGAGGATAACCTGTAACTTAAGTGTGAGTACTAGAGTTCATGTTACTCGATAAATAAGAATGAATCCACTCGCTTGGCAGACCACTCATCTTGCAGGCCTGACTGCTTGATGCCACAGTATGAGCAAGGCATGTGGGTGCCTCTCACTATCATCCTGTCCCTTCTCCTTATCAGTGTTTTCCATATATTCCTTTCCTCTCCGATTCTGCGTAGAACCTCCTCATTCCTTAACTTATCAGTCCACCTAATTTTCAACATTCGTCTATAGCACCACATCTCAAATGCTTCGATTCTCTTCTGTTCCGGTTTTCCCACAGTCCATGTTTCACTGCCATACAATGCTGTACTCCAGACGTACATCCCTAGAAATTTTTTCCTCAAATTAAGGCCGGTATTTGATATTAGTAGACATCTCTTGGCCAGAAATGCCTTTTTTGCCATAGCGAGTCTGCTTTTGATGTCCTCCTTGCTCCGTCCGTCATTGGTTATTTTACTGCCTAGGTAGCAGAATTCCTTAACTTCATTGACTTCGTGACCATCAATCCTGATGTTAAGTTTCTCGCTGTTCTCATTTCTACTACTTCTCATCACCTTCGTCTTTCTCCGATTTACTCTCAAACCATACTGTGTACTCATTAGACTGTTCATTCCGTTCAGCAGATCATTTAATTCTCCTTCACTTTCACTCAGGATAGCAATGTCATCAGCGAATCGTATCATTGATATCCTTTCACCTTGTATTTTAATTCCACTTCTGAACCTTTCTTTTATTTCCATCATTGCTTCCTCGATGTACAGACTGAAGAATAGGGGCGAAAGGCTACAGCCTTGTCTTACATCCTTCCTAATACAAGCACTTCGTTCTTGATCGTCCACTCTTATTATTCCCTCTTGGTTGTTGTACATATTGTATATGACCCGTCTCTCCCTATAGCTTACCCCTACTTCCTTCAGAATCACGAACAGCTTGCACCATTTTATATTGTCGAACGCTTTTTCCAGGTCCACAAATCCTATGAGAGTTCTTGATTTTTCTTTAGCCTTGCTTCCATTATTAGCCGTAACGTCAGAATTGCCTCTCTCGTCCCTTTACTTTTCCTAAAGCCAAACTGATCGTTACCTAGCGCATTCTCAATTTTCTTTTCCATTCTTATGTAAATTATTCTTGTAAGCAGCTTCGATGCATGAGCTATTAAGCTGATGGTGCGATAATTCTCGCACTTGTCAGCTCTTGCCGCCTTCGGAATTGTGTGGATGATGCTTTTCCAAAAGTCAGATGGTATATTGCCAGACTCATATATTCTACACACCAACGTGAATAGTCATTTTGTTGCCACATCCCCCAATGAGTTTAGAAATTCTGATGGAATGTTATCCATCCCTTCTTCCGTATTTGACCCTAAGTCCTCCAAAGCTCTTTTAAATTCCGATTCTAATACTGGATCCCCTATCTCTTGTAAATCGACTCCTGTTTCTACTTCTATCACATCAGACAAATCTTCACCCTCATAGAGGCTTTCAATGTATTCTTTCCACCTATCTGCTCTCTCCTCTGCATTTAACAGTGGAATTCCCGTTGCACTCTTAATGTTACCACCGTTGCTTTTAATGTCACCAAAGGTTGTTTTGACTTTCCTGTATGCTGAGTCTGTCCTTCCGACAATCATATCTTTTTCGATGTCTTCAGATTTTTCCTGCAGCCATTTCGTCTTAGCTTCCCTGCACTTCCTATTTATTTCATTCCTCAGCGACTTGTATTTCTGAATTCATGATTTTCCCGGAACAAGTTTGTACTTCCTCCTTTCATCAATCAACTGAAGTATTTCTTCTGTTACCCATGGTTTCTTCGCAGCTACCTTCTTTGTACCTATGTTTTCCTTCCCAACTTCTGTGATGGCCCTTTTTAGAGATGTCCATTCCTCTTCAACTGTACTGCCTACTGCGCTTTTCCTTATTGCTGCATCTATAGCATTAGAGAACTTCAAACGTATCTCGTCATTCCTTAGTACTTCAGTGTCCCACTTCTTTGCGTATTGATTCTTCCTGACTAATGTCTTGAACTTCAGCCTACTTTTCATCACTACTATATTGTGATCGGAGTCTATATCTGCTCCTGGGTACGCCTTACAATCCAGTATCTGATTTCGGAATCTCTGTCTGACCATGATGTAATCTAATTGAAATCTTCCCGTATCTCCCGGCCTTTTCCAAGTATACCTCCTCCTCTTGTGATTCTTGAACAGGGTATTCGCTATTACTAGCTGAAACTTGTTACAGAACTCAATTAGCCTTTCTCCTCTTTCATTCCTTGTCCCAAGCCCATATTCTCCTGTAAGCTTTTCTTCTACTCCTTCCCCTACAACTGCATTCCAGTCGCCCATGACTATTAGATTTTCGTCCCCCTTTACATACTGCATTATCCTTTCAATATCCTCATACACTTTCTCTATCTGTTCATCTTCAGCTTGCGATGTGGGCATGTATACCTGAACTATCACTGTCGGTGTTGGTCTGCTGTCGATTCTGATTAGAACAACCCGGCCACTGAACTGTTCACAGTAACATACCCTCTGCCCTACCTTCCTATTCATAACGAATCCTACACCTGTTATACCATTTTCTGCTGCTGTCGATATTACTCGATACTCATCTGACCAGGAATTCTTGTCTTCCTTCCACTTCACTTCACTGATCCCTACTATATCTAGATTGAGCCTTTGCATTTCCCTTTTCAGATTTTCTAGTTTCCCTACCAAGTTCAAGCTTCTGACATTCCACGCCCCGACTCGTAGAACGTTATCCTTTCGTTGATTATTCAATCTTTTTCTCATGGTAACCTCCCCCTTGGCAGTCCCCTCCCGGAGATCCGAATGGGGGACTCTCCGGAATCTTTTGCCAATGGAGAGATCATCATGACACTTCTTCAATTACAGGCCACATGTCCTGTGGATACACGTTCCGTGACTTAGAACTACTTAAACCTAACTAACCTAAGGACATCACACACATCCATGCCCAAGGCAGGATTCGTACCTGCGACCGTAGCAGCGGCCGGCACATATACACACTGGCATCAAAAGTTGTCCACTGGAAGCGTGTCTTACCCACTCTTTCATTACAACATACTATTTACGCACTATTATGTACTTTAATTATGCAGTCATTATTTCTCCCCTTTAATCCTAAAATGCGGCGGATTCTTGGACGAAAAATGTATTTAATTATAGGAAATGGGTATATCATCGGGAGCGCACAAAATAAACCGTTGTGCATTCTGCATGGTTTAATTAATAGAGTCTCGTTAACAATATTAATGAATCGTAATCTGAGATCGTTCTCAGTTCTTTTATTTCTTTTTTTACATTCTCTCTCGTTCTCTCTCTCTCTCCCCCCCCCCCCCCCCCCCACACACACACACACAGAGAGAGAGAGAGAGAGAGAGAGAAAGAGGGAAAAGAGGGAGGGAGAGAGGGAGAGATTCATGTTGTTTCCGACTTGTATTGCGTTTTATTCCGCACTGAACAATAACATTGTCGTTGCTTAAAATATATTATGTAGTACTTATTGTGCTTATATATTTTGTGCACATGACGGATTTTGAAAGAGGCCTCATTATGGGCTGGCATACTCGTCCTGAAGGTCCACGCCTGACTACCACAACGGAGGATCACTCTACTGATCCCCAACCACAAATTTCCGTTCTACCACACCCGACCATGACAAGAGGCGTTTGCCGCATTGTGGACCTAGCATAACGCAACTCCTTAGCATCTGCGCCTGCCATCCGAAAACAAGTAATGGACTCCCACAAGATTCTGTATAAGTCCGCAGCATTGATCAGAGACTAGCAGCAGTTGTACTAGGGAATTATCTTCTCATGCATATGCTGCCGTTAACACCACTACAGAAGTGGCCGTATTTGGAGTGGTATAGTGACGAGGAAGCGTGGAATGGTGATGAACGGCTTCACTTTGTTTTCAGCGATAAATGACGGTTCGGCGCTATTTCAGATTACCGTCGTCAGCGGGGATGGCGGTGAACTGGGAAGAGATCGCATTCTGCCAAAGTTTTACAGGGGCACAGTAATATGACTCCGGCTGTCGAGGTGCGGGCAGCCATCGGGTATGGATTCAGGTCACGGCTGGAAGCGACTGAGGGAACTCTAGTGGCAGAACGGTACATCACGGACATCCTGTGTCCTCATGTGTTTCACAGTATCGTGGTGCCATTTCTCAATACAACAATAACCGGCTACACTTGTCACGAGTCTTCCTGAGCTGTCTGTGTAATGTTGAAGTACTCCGGTCGCCAGCAAGATCCCTATATCTGTCCCTTATAGAACATGGCTACATTGCACGTCAACTCCGCCCAATGCCAGTACCGAAGATATGAAGAAGTACAACAGTTGTCGGCCTCCTTGCCTTAGGAGAAAATACAATGGCTTGACAACATTCTTCCCAGGCGCATCAGTGAATGCATCCGTGCCAGAAGGGGTGCAACGTCATACTGATGAGTGGGTTCACAGTACCAAGTTCGTAGCAAATCTGACTACACTTTGTAGCCACTGAAACACCATCACGCACCCTCTCAACCTTTAAAACTTTGTTTCCTCCACCCCTTCGGTGTGCTTCACATTTTTTGTCAGACAGTACACATATGAGAAAATATTCGCTGATGACTCAAAAAATAGACCAGCATCTCAATACAGTGTTGGTCCGCCTCTGGAACGGAACTCTGTGGCTCTACGTGGCATGGACTCAACAAGTCCTTGGAAGGTTAGCAATGGTATGTGGCATCAGGTGTATAAGCACGCGCCACTCACTTCCCGTAAATTACAGGTTGGCGATTGACAGACACGAAGCTGGCGCTCGACGGAGTCCCAAACTTGTTCCATCCGGTTCATGTCAACATGAATTTAGTGGCCACGGCATCAACGTGAGCTCATTATCAAGGTCCTCAAACTACTGTAGCACGATTCTGACTTTGTGACACGAACAGTTTTTCTGCTGGATGATGCCATCATCAAGCCCGAAGGGGTGCAGGTGGCCGGCAATAATGTTAACGTACTGCACACCTGCCACGTTGCCTTCGATTACTACCACAGATGTCCGCCCCCGGTAGCTGAGTGGTCAGCGTGACAGACTGTCAATACTAAGGGCCCGGGTTCGATTCCCGGCTGGGTCGGAGACTTTCTCCGCTCAGGGACTGGGTGGTGTGTTGTCCTAATCATCATCATTTCATCCCCATCGACGCGCAGGTCGCCGAAGTGGCGTCGAATCGAAAGACCTGCACCAGGCGAACGGTCTACCCGACGGGAGGCCCTAGCCACATGACATTTCATTTCATTTCACTACCACAGATGCCACGGAAGCCTAGGATAATATTCCTCATAGAATATTACCGCCCCATCTTCTCGCTTCTGTGGCGAGGTTCATGTTTCGAGCAACCGATCGCCCGGATGACTGCATATCCAGACACGACCATCAACCTGGTGTAACAAGAAACGTGGATCATCCAACCCGCCGACAAGTTACCATTGGTCCACGCTCCAGTCTCGATCATTCAGCACCCACTGCAGTTGAAATTGATTTTACGTTAGCATGGCAGTATGTAGAGCACGTCATTAGGACTCCTATGATCAACAATGTTCTAATCTACGTCTACTTCTACATCCATACTCCGCAATCCACTTGACGGTGTGTGGCGGAGGGTCCACGCTCCAGTCTCGATCATTCAGCACCCACTGCAGTTGAAATTGATTTTACGTTAGCATGGCAGCATGTAGGGCACGTCATTAGGACTCCTATGATAAACAATGTTCTAATCTACGTCTACTTCTACATCCATACTCCGCAATCCACTTGACGGTGTGTGACGGAGGGTACCTCGAGTACCTCTATCGGTTCTCCCTTCTGTTCCAGTCTCGTATTGTTCGTGGAAAGAAAGATTGTCGGTATGCCTCTGTGTGGGCTCTAATCTCTCTGATTTTATCCTCATGGTCTCTTCGCGAGGTACACGTAGGAGGGGGCAATATACTGCTTGAAACCTCGGTGAAGGTATGTTCTCGAAACTTCAACAAAAGCCCGTACCGAGCTACTGAGCGTCTCTCTTGCAGAGTCTTCCACTGGTGCTTATCTATCGTGTCCGTAACGCTTTCGTGATTACTAAATGATTCTGAAACGAAGCGCGCTGCTCTCCGTTGGATCTTCTCTACCTCTTCTATCAACCGTATCTGGTACGGATCCCACACCGGTGAGCAGTATTCAAGCAGTGGTCGAACAAGTGTACTGTAACCTACTTCCTTTGTTTTCGGATTGCATTTCCATAGGAGTCTTCCAATGAATCTCAGTCTGGCATCTTCTTTACCGACGATCAACTTTATATGGTCATTCCATTTTACTCCTAATGCCTACTAATACTCCTACTCCTAATGCCTACTCCCAGATAATTTATGAAATTAACTGCTTCCAGTTGCTGACCTGCTACATTGTAGCTAAATGATAAAGGGTCTTCCATTCTATGTATTCACAGCACATTACACTTAGCTACATTGAGATTCAATTGCCATTCCTTGCACCATACGTCAATTCGCTGCAGATCCTCCTGCATTTCAGTACAATTTTCCATTGTTACAACCTCTCGATATACTACAGCATCATCCGCAAAAAGCCTCAGTGAACTTCCGATGTTATCCACAAGGTCATTTATGTATATTGTGAATAGCAATAGTCCTACGACATTCCCCTGCGGCACACCTGAAATCACTCTTACTTTGGAAGACTTCTCTCCATTTAGAAGTCACTGTTCACTAAAAGGTGTGCTCCCAAACTCTTTATTCTGTCATCGGAACTGCCACAGATCGCAGCCTATTCTGCGTCACAGACCGGGAAAGCTTTCGACCTGCGAGTGTCGCACGTCCATAGATGACGAAGCGTGTTCGCCCGACACCTTGTCTCCTGCTAGTGGTTTCACCGTCTTTCAGCCACTTTCCACAGGTGCTGACGACAGTAGCACGAGAACAACCAAACAGTTTCATCGTTTCCGTGACGATCGTTTCCAGGCGCCAGGCCATAACAATCTGTCCTCTTTCAATGTCTCTTATACACTAAGGGGGAGTGAAATGAAAACGAGGCAAATTTTTTTTGAAATAATTAACAGTTTACTTATTGTTTTCCCCATCTGGCTCGTTTTAATTTTACTACCTCTTATAAGTGCATTGCCCTATATGTGGTGCGTATCGTCGCTAGAATTATTTTCTATTTGTCTCTACTCGGCTTATCGTTATCTTTATCGCGTTACGTGTCCACAATGGCACCAGGTCGCATACAGTCTCGCGGTGGTCAGTGATCATGTTATTTCTACCCATCAGTCAGTGTATTTGTTGTTCGTCCATAATGCCACTCAGCATAAAGCGCAACATAACAGCACCTAGTGGTCACGAACTAACACTGTAGGACACGTTGAAGCTGAAAGTCTGAAAATAACCCTTTTTGCTAAATGTTAGCCAGCGGCAGCGCTACCATGCTTAGTGCTGTTGGAAGCGTTTGCTGATCCTGTACAGTGGAAGCCACTGTAATGACAAGGTTGTCATCAGTTTAGCCGGCAGTAAACGACGTCGAAAAGTTGACGCGTACAGGTCCACGCTCTGGCTATACCTCACCTGAAAGTGTGGTCGAATCTTTCTCAAATAAATAGTTTGACTCTTATCAGAGATAACAGTTCATTTGACGTCATGCAAGATAATCTTTCTACAATATGTAGCGGTCAAACATTAACTGTGAATTTGAGCGAACAACAAATTCTTCAGATCTAGTTCAGAAAGCATGTTGCTGGGATAAACATAGCTGAAGTTAACAGTGTCCTAAAAAGTAATATTTGTTAGTAATACGAAGTTAATATGTTTGTTTTATGACAGCAGATGGCTGGGCTCGCTATACAAGTCAAAGTTCATGAAAGATCGAATAAAATAAGTGTTACGATTGTTCGTAGTTATTATCCCACTAAATAGTTGAAGTCCATCACACAACTCACCTGTTCAGAACTAAAATCCACAAAACCCAATGCGAACTTACGAGGCCTGTTCAGAAAGTAAGCTCCGATTGATTGCCAAATTGAAACCACAGTGAACATCAGAAATGTTCAGCTACTTCTCTACGTAGTCGCCGTTCTGACTTAGACTTTTGTCATAGCGTTGTACCAACTTTTCAATAGCCTCATCATAGAAGGCAACCGCCAGTGCTTTCCGCCAAATCTCCACGCTGGCCTACACCTCGTTGTCTGTGTCAAAATGTTGTCTTCAAAGACAGCGGTTCATGTGACCAGAGATGAAACTCAGGGGGAGACAATTGCGGACTGTATTGTGGGTAATCTCACATTTCCATTTGAAAACGATGCAGGAGCATCTTCATTGCCCCTGCAGAATGCGGCTGAGAATTGTCTTGAAGAAGAAACAGCACGACAGTTATGTAATGTTAGCTGCATAGCTTCAGGCGAAATTTCTCACCAGGCCCTCGTACTTGGCGGCAGACACTATTTTCTAGACATCTTTACGCACTCACTGCGAGCTCAGAAATGAGAAGAGCGACGTGATGCTAACTGGGGTTATACTAGAGACACTACCCAACACATCTGTGCAAAGCTTTATCGGATTTTCATAGTCGTTTCCATTTCGCGACCGATCGGAGCTTACTTTCTGAACGCCCCTCGTATTTTTCTGTTACTCATACACTCGAAAATTCAGAGTCAAATCTTTCCCGGGCACTGATGTTTTCTATATTTTTCAAATTTGAGCAACTTAATCGGACAATCACCGAGTATTACAATCGCTCGACATCTACCACGTCGACTTCCGTAGCAGACTAATTCCGCTTAGAAATGGCTGCCCCGTTTATAGCATGTGCTCTGTGTGCTTTACCAGGGTCTTACAATGTAGCATCCTCTGATTTAAACTTAATTGTAATTATATCAATAGACTTGCGATCAAACACCAGTTCATTTGACGTCATGCAAGATAATATTTCTACAATATGTAGCGGTCAAACATTAACTGTGAATTTGAGCGAACAAAAACTATCCTGAACTCCGCTAGTTGCATATGTGTCATGCGCGCATTTACGCTGTTGTTGCGTCAGTTTTCATGTGGCGTTCTTTGTTTTTGGCTGGTACGTTTACTTTAGAACTTATTCATCAATATGCAGGTTCATTAAGGAGATACAGTATACATTGATCTAATTAAAAAAGTTTTATACATCATTCTAGCACATATTTCCATGACGAATATTGTTTTTCTAGTCAGGTGACCTTCAATTACATAATCAGTGGCCTGAAATTTTTTTTTTTAATTTCAGTTAAATATTATATTACGAGTAACAGGACTTTAGTCGCCTTATGGGCATCGAAAAATTGTGCCGACCGGCTCTAGAATCGGGATGCTCCGCTTCTAGAACGATTGCCTTCACCGCCATTTTTTTTAAAGGAAGAAAAACGGTCGGCTTCAGGCCGGAGGAGACAGGGTGGCCAGGGACGGAAACACGAGGTCTGGCCACGATGCCTTCCCCTTCCCGTCCCTGGACCATCCCGTCCAATAATTAGTTGTCTGCTTTTTGTGGAGCAGGAAGGCAAGCTAAACAAAACGTCTTTATTCGTACGATCGTACCGCTCTATTCTAAGGGTAAATAAAGTAACTGAACAATAAAAAAGTTCGCCCTTCCGGCGGAACCAACATTAGACACTACATCCGCTACCATCCATCAACATGTCCATGGATCCTTCTAACCTGCCATTAGGACTGGCCACAAAGAAAAGGTTATATGGTTCTGTCACTTGTTCTGGTCCGTTTCGTAAAACTGGCATGCACGTAACGTTAACCTCTCATATCTGGCACATCGCAACTGTGGAGAGGGTCCATGAAGACACTGTCCAGATAATTAGCAAATCATTGGACATAGAGCGGATGGCGTAGCAGAGGAATGAATCGTTCCAATAAGAAGATCCAATGATCGAGGAAGTGTTTGTCACCATCCCAGTAAAGATTCGATATGGTCAAATCCTTCATCCAAATCACTGCATTCGTCTTAGTACGTGGATAGAACGTCATATCTGAGATAAGAAGGGATGTCGGAGTCACTGCTGTGGGAGCCTTCGCTGATTGGGCGCCAACATTAGTCTCGTCAACCTCCACACCTGCAAGGCAGACCCACATTCCAGATGGTGTTCATCTGTTATATGGCAGTGAGGATATAACAGAGAATCTGCCACGTGTGTGGAATGGCGATTCATATATTTGTGTTTGACCACCCAATACCAGGCCGTTCTGGCGTCAGAATCGAGAAGAGCATCATCCACTGAACGTCAGACAACCGGCCAAGTAGCCGAGGGTAGAGAGCTTTCAATCGGATTTCAGGGATGGCCTCGCATCATCTGGCAATAAACATCACGGTCCCACTGCAGCCACTCACTGACATAATTGAAGTCCACAAGGTGAGATACTATCGGTGAAATATGCGCCACTATAATTGGTGGTTCGTAACAGGCAGTGGTCATTTCTTCAGTTCCCGTGTAGCAGCGCTGGCGGTGATTCCACATCTTCACCACCGTGGCGACGTATAAAGCAGCTGCTCTAGCCCACACACTGACCATTCCGAGCCGGCCCTTTGTGGCAGGAAGGGTGGGTGTATAGTATCACAGTTTCATGATCATTCCCACACTGGCGAAATAACTAAAAACTGACTGTAATCTGCGTGCTATCTTCTTCAGCATCAGAACTGTTGTAGCCAAATGGGGTATCCCGGACGCCAGATAAATGTTGACATAAACCACCAATTGGACCATCTTAAAGATCGCAGCAAGTTGCTGCAGACATCTCCATGTATGTCTTGCAGGGGACAAACGTCGATAAGGTGTGTCGTCTGACGACTTTCACATGAAAATATAATCCCCAAACATTTGCTCACATCTCAGAGTGGGTATGGGGACATGCTCCCTTCAGGGAGGCCACGGCTGACGATCATCGCTCCACAGTTGTCCATGTTCAAGTGGCTTCTGACTGTGGCAGTGCATTGGGCAATTCAATCTAGTGACCTTTGGACTTCGTCTGGCACACAACACTCTAAAAGCACCAGACTGTCCACATACCCACAGCAGATGAAAGTCCCTGCAGCAAGCATTGTAGTCCATGTAATAGTGGCTCCACGGCAATGGCATACATAACCACTGACAGAGGGAGGGGGGGGGGGGAGGGGGCGCAACTTGCCTTACAGAACGGGCAGTAGTGATCTTACTTGCTATGTGTCCATTGATAGTAACTTGTGATGTCGCGCCCCACAGAAGGACTGGTGGAAGGGTCGCCGCCTCAACACCTTCTCATGATAGTCGTAAGATACCGCATCAAAAGCCTGGTCAGAGCCCACTGACACTAAGGTCTCCCGCACGCAACACTCTACCGACAGTGTGACGACATCTTGGTTATCACTGAGTGCCATCTCGATGTTGCTGTTATTCGCCAAGATACATCTGGTCCGTAGAGACGACTTGGTGCCGAATGCGGGCAGCCATAATTCTCGTAAAGATCTTAAAATCGCTGTTGAGCAGTGTAAGAGGCAGGTTATGGTCAACTTCCCTTCCAGCAGATGGCTTGGGGACCATTATAAGGACGCTATCAACAAAGGCAGGTGACACAGCACTACACTGTTCGTCAGTTCTTGGTACATCGTAGCCCACTGAGGCCTCATAACGTCATGAAACATATGATTGTACCCTATCGGGAGACCATCTGGACCTGGTGATTTCTTGGGTGCCCCTTTGCGGAGGGCGTCAAGAACCACTTCTGTTATGGGGTCCGTGAGAGCTGCCACCGCGCACGACTGAAGGTCTGAGGCAGCAAGCAGAGGACTTCATCTGTCTCCATAACATTGTCGTCTTCTGCGGTGTAGAACCTCTGGTAATGATCCAAGAAAGCGTTGGTGATATCCATCCAGCATATCCACCACAAGGGTCAATCCTATTCGACATCAGGGACATTCACAGATAATGTGATGCATGGCTGGTGGTTCATCCCCCATCCTGTCTTGACTAATTGCGCACACAAGCATGTTCTTGAGGCAACATCGTTTAACCATAACGATCTTTGCGTCCAATATCCAAACTTTAGCCTGACGTCCTAGCGACGGTGTTTGAGCGGGAATTTCCCACAGTAACATAAAATAATGATCACTCCATTGGCAAAAGATTCCGAAATAGTTTCCCATTCACATCTCCGGGAGGGGACTGTGAAGGGGGAGGTGACCATGAGAAAAATATTGAATAATGGCTCTGAGCACTATGGGACTTAACATCTCAGGTCATCAGTCCCCTAGAACTTAGAACTACTTCAACCTAACTAATCTAAGGACATCACACACATCCATGCCCGAGGCAGGATTCGAACCTGCGACCGTAGCAGTCGCGCGGTTCCGGACTGAAACGCCTAGAACCGCTCGGCCACCGCGGCCGGCTATTGAATAATCAACGAAAATATAACGCTCTATGAATTGGGTAGTGGAATGTCAGAAGCTTGAACGTGGTACGGAAACTAGAAAATCAGAAAAGGGAAATGCAAAAACTCGTTCTATATATAGTAGGGGTCAGCGAAATGAAATGGAAAGAAGACAAAGATTTCTGGTCAGACGAGTATAGGGTAATATCAACAGCAGCAGGAAATGGTATATCGGGAGTAGGATTCGTTGTGAACAGGAAGGTAGGGCACAGAGTATGTTACTGTGACCAGTTCGGTGATACGGTTGTTCTTATCAGAATCGACAGCACACCAACACCGACAACGATAGTCATGTGAAACTCAGCTCGCCCTATTTGCCCAAGAAATTCACAGTGCCGTAGACACTGGCGAGCAGATTGATGCCGTATTCCTGGACTTCAGGAAGGCATTTGATACGGTTCCGCACTTACGTTTAGTGAAAAAAATACGAGCTTACGGAATATCGGACCAGGTTTGTGATTGGATTCAGGATTTCCTAGAAGAAAGAACACAACATGTCATTCTTAACGGTTCAAAATCTGCAGATGTAGAGGTAATTTCGGGAGTACCGCAGGGAAGCGTGATAGGACCTTTATTGTTTACAATATACATAAATGACTTAGTTGACAACATCGGTAGCTCCGTGAGGCTATTTGCAGATGACACGGTTGTCTACAAGAAAGTAGCAACATCAGAAGACTCGTACGTACTCCAGGAGGACCTGCAGAGGATTAATGCATGGTGCGACAGCTGGCAGCTTTCCCTAAACGTAGATAAATGTAATATAATGCGCATACATAGGGGCAGAAATCCATTCCAGTACGATTATGCCATAGGTGGTAAATCATTGGAAGCGGCAACGACCGTAAAATACTTAGGAGTTACTATCCGGAGCGATCTGAAGTGGAATGATCACATAAAACAAATAGTGGGAAAAGCAGGCGCCAGGTTGAGATTCATAGGAAGAATTCTAAGAAAATGTGACTCATCGACGAAAGAAGTAGCTTACAAAACGCTTGTTCGTCCGATTCTTGAGTATTGCTCATCAGTATGGGACCCTTACCAGGTTGGATTAATAGAAGAGATAGACATGATCCAGCGAAAAGCAGCGCGATTCGTCATGGGGACATTTAGTCAGCGCGAGAGCGTTACGGAGATGCTGAACAAGCTCCAGTGGCGGACACTTCAAGAAAGGCGTTACGCAATACGGAGAGGTTTATTATCGAAATTACGAGAGAGCACATTCCGGGAAGAGATGGGCCAACATATTACTACCGCCCACATATATCTCGCGTAATGATCACAATGAAAAGATCCGAGAAATTAGAGCAAATACGGAGACTTACAAGCAGTCGTTCTTCCCACGCACAATTCGTGAATGGAACAGGGAAGGGGGGATCAGATAGTGGTACAATAAGTACCCTCCGCCACACACCGTAAGGTGGCTCGCGGAGTATAGATGTAGATGTAGATGTAGAATATATGCCGACGTCGCAAAATGAAAATGGTGAGATAGAGTGTATGAGGTTATTGCGAGGGTAATACAGTACATGAAGAGAGACGGAAAATAGTCATGGGAGCCTGGAATGTTGTAGGGGAAGGAGTAGAAGACGTCGCAAAATGAAAATGATGAGATAGTGTGTATGAGGTTATTGCGAGGGTAATACAGTACATGAAGAGAGACGGAAAATAGTCATGGGAGCCTGGAATGTTGTAGGGGAAGGAGTAGAAGAAAAGGTTGCAAGAGACAAAGAATGAGAGAAGAAAAAGACTAATTGAGCTATTTTGTCTAAAACTGACATGGTGAGACCGTAGCTGTGTACAATTAATGTAGGTGGATTCTTGCAAAGAAGACATCAAAAATGGTTCAAATGGCTCTGCATATCACCATGTTGTGCAAAGCACTACACACACACACACACACACACACACACACACACACACACACACACACACCAAAAAGTATTTGCCGCATGTCAATCCTTTTCTTTTCAGTGGTTTCACAAATATATCTCTGTCGTTGTAGCCTGCCCTTTGCGGGGAGAAATTCTGGACAGATTCAAATGGTTCAAATGGCTCTGAGCACTATGGGACTTAACATCTGTGGTCATCAGTCCCCTAGAACTTAGAACTACTTAAACCTAACTAACCTAAGGACATCACACACATCCATGCCCGAGGTAGGATTCGAACCTGCGACCGTAGCAGTCCCGCGGTACCGGACTGAGCGCCTAGAACCGCTAGACCACCGCGTCCGGCTTCTGGACAGATTCCTTTGAAAGAACACGATTGTTCTCCATCCTCTCTCATTCCTAATCCGAACTTGTGATTCATCTTTAATGAAAACGTCGTAAACGGGACGTTAAATCCTAATCTTCTTCATCTTATTTTTTCTATGCAGGATGAATCAACTGCTGCGGTGTGATCTCAGATTGTACTCGCATCTCAGACTGTTTGTTCTCAGATAAAATGTGTGAAAGGCAGATCCACCCAAACTTGCACATCATTACTCAACACAATAGAAAGGTATTTTGTCACTGCCCACTGCAAAACAGTTTTCTGTAGGCTATGTTTCACAAGATTTTATCCTGCCGTTGTGGATGAGCGGTTCTAGGCGCTTCAGTCTGGAACCGCGCTGCTGCTACGGGCGCAGGTTCGAATCCTGCCTCGGGCATGGATGTGTGTGATGTCCTTAGGTTAGTTAGGTTTAAGTAGTTCTAAGTTCTAGGGGACTGGTGACCTCAGATGGTAAAGCCCATAGTGCTTAGAACCATTTGAACCATTTTTCAAAAGATTTTTCCCACAATGTAGGGATAATATTGTAATCAATGATCTAATAACATATTTCACAACAAAAGATGTTTCTTTAACGCTCGGCTGGGTGTAAACCAAATGGTCAATCAATGCAGAAAAAAATCGCTACTACGGTATCAAAGCTAAATGATTAATATTGTAACAAATAAGCCTTCGGTCACAAATATTAAGTCAAAATTGACCTGGTTTCGACGTTACTATGAGCGTCGTCTTCAGAATTAGACTAACTGTACTAAAACATTAGGTATATAGTACATTAATAAAATTAAAGTTTGTACTGACTCGAAAAGATGCAGTACTTACAAGTCACATATTAAAAAAGATCTAAGCCGGAAAGGTGACGTCATGAACACTTGTGAGATGGCGAGCCGCTAAGGGCTGCTCGTACTGTGAACAAGGGTTGCAACAAGACAGAGGTGCCCACTTTAGAAAGTGTGGGTAAGTAAACATGGTGTTGCTACGAGCGCCATCTAGTAGCCGCAGAAACAACTAGGCTACTGTATATTCAAAATTAGACACATGAAATTGTGATGCAGCTAATTCAGGCATAACGTAATCGCTAATAATAATAATAATAATAGGATGAAGTTACATATTTATCTGCTTTGAATAGAGATACATTTTGTAACGTAAATACGTTAGTTATGACATACAAGAAAACAGCAAAGATGTGACAGAAAAACAACATTTCGGTAAACTGCATGAGGAAATCTGAATCAAAGATCAAGCAATGGCTTTATACAGTCAAAAAAGTTTTTATTTCGCAGCTGCAGCTGTTCGTTGAGAATGAGGCCATCATGACGTGTGAGATGTTTGAAAATCTCCAATTTCTCTAAGACATCTAACCTACGCCCCTTCTTTTCGGTATGCAGAATATTATCGCCTATGGCTTTAGGCACGTGCCCAGTAATTAAGAGATGATCGGCAATGAATGAATTTAGGGGACTGGTGCCGTTCTTTCTCAAAAGATGTTCTTTATATCTGATGGTGGAAGCACGTCCGGTTTGCCCTATATAATAGGAGGAGCAGGTATCGCAGATGATCTCATAAACGCCAGAACTTTCTGTAGGGGAGCAAATGGTTTTCAAATTATGAATGAAGTTTCTCTTTAGATTATTATTAGTAGAGAAGGCAACATTGCAGTTGTATTTGTTGCGAAGCAAGGGCTGAATCTGATAGGAAATGGATCCTATGAAAGGAATAGAAAAACGTTTTTTGGGTTATTTCAGTGCATGAGGTGTTGAGCGTGGTAGCTCTTGCAGTTTTCTTTTTTAGGATATCGTCCACTATGTTAGGCGTATATTCATTATTGACTGCTATGGTTTTAAGAAAAGTAATCTCCTCATTAAACTTTTCTGCTGAAAGTGGTATGGAGGTGGCTCGGTGAACGGTAGAGTGAAAAAAGGCCATTTTTTGAGACTGTGGATGAAAAGAGGATGCAGGCACGATTTGGTGAATACACGTTTCTTTTCGAAAAATATTGAAAGTGATGTTATTGTCTTCTATTGTAAGCGTAAAGTCTAAATAATTTAATTGGCGGTTATCGTTTTCGAGTTCAATAGTGAAAGAAATTTTTTCATGGTTGTCGTCAAAAAGTTTAAATATATGATCAATTCTATCGACGGGTGCTTTATAGATGACTAGAATATCATCAAAGTATCTTGTGTAAGAAAGGATACCTGGTGAAGTGGCTTGGAAAAAAAACCTGTTTAACTGTGTCTCAGCCGCTTAGAGGCGTAGGTTAGATGTCTTGGAGGAATTGGAGATTTTCAAACATCTCACTCGTCATGATGGCCTCATTCTCAACGAACAGCTTTTTTTTTTTCTTTATTGTGATTTTAAAACCCGTAGAACAGGCATGCTGGCAGCAGCACAATACGCCACTCTTCAGCCAAAGATAGTAAAAAATAGAAAAACAGAGAAGACACATGAGTTGGAACAAAACGGTGGGGAAAAAACAGTAGACACATGAACATAAAAAAATATGAAGCCGTTCACACTCGATGATAATCCACACTACAAAAACTGAAGATGTTGATGGCACTGGTGAACAATGGAGTGTGACGGTGAACACTGAACACTAAACACGACGGCACACACGAGACACTGATGGCGATGATCTCCGGCGCGCGAATGTCCACTTAGTGTATGCGAGTCCGGGGACCTGCCAAGAGGGGAATAAGGGGGAGGTGGGGGAGAGGGGAGAACAAGGATGTCAATGACTGAGGAGATGGGGGGAGGAGGAGAGGGACAGGGGAGGGGAAGCCTGGGGGAGGAGTTGGGAGAAATGGAGGAGGAAGGGAAGAGGGAGAGAAGGGAGGGTGGGTGCCCAAAGGAGCAAACACAGGAAGAGAGTGGGAGGATAAAAGTTGGTAGGAGGGGTAGATGGAGGGGAGGAGGGCATCATCAGGGAGAGGGAGCTGGCGGAAGCCACCTTGGGAGAGGGTAAGGAGGGTGGAGAGATGGAGACCGGGTGGGATGTGGGAATACAGGCGCGGCAGTGGGCGGGGGTGGGAGAGGATGGTTGAGACAAGCGGGTGAGGAGGATCGAGTTTGTGGGAGGTGTACAGGATCCGTATCCTCTCAAGGAAAAGGAGGAGGTGGGGGAACGGAATGAGATTGTACAGGATCTGCGTGGGGGAGACAGATGCAATAGGCGAGGTGGCGAGCATGGCGTTCAATGATTTGAAGGGATTTATAAAAGATAGGGGAGGGGGGGCGGAGATCCAGGCCAGATGGGCGTAACAAAGGATAGGGTGGATGAGGGATTTATAGGTGTGGAGTATGGTGGAGGGGTCCAGACCCCACGTACGGCCGGAAAGGAGCTTGAGGAGACGGAGTCGGGAGCGTGCCTTGGCTTGGACTGTCCGGAGATGGGGGGGTCCAGGAGAGTCGACGGTCGAGGGTGACGCCAAGGTACTTAAGGGTGGGGGTGAGGGCGGTAGGATGGCCTTAGATGTTGAGATAGAAATCAAGGAGGCGGAAGGAAGGGGTGGTTTTGCCTACAATGATCGCCTGGGTTTTGGAGGCACTGACCTTGAGCAACCACTGGTTGCACCAAGCGGTGAACCGGTCAAGATGGGATTGGAGAAGGTGTTGGGAGCGCTAACGAACAGCTGCAGCTGCGAAATAAAAACTTTTTTGACTGTATAAAGCCATTGCTTGATCTTTGATTCAGATTTCCTCATGCAGTTTACCGAAATGTTGTTTTTTTGTCACATCTTTGCTGTTTTCTTGCATGTCATAACTAACGTTTTTACGTTACAAAATGTATTTCTATTTAAAGCAGATAAATATGTAACTTCATCCCATTATTATTATTAGTGCTTACGTTATGCCTGAATCAGCTGCATCACAATTTCATGTGTCTAATTTTGAATGTACAGTAGCCTAGTTGTTTCTGCGGCTACTAGATGGCGCTCGTAGCAACACCATGTTTACTTACCCACACTTTCTAAAGTGGGCACCTCTGTCTTGTTGCAACCCTTGTTCACAGTACGAGCAGCACTTAGCGGCTCGCCATCTCACAAGTGTTCATGACGTCACCTTTCCGGCTTAGATCTTTTTTAATATGTGACATGTAAGAACTGCATCTTTTCGAGTCAGTACAAACTTTAATTTTATTAATGTACTATATACCCAATGTTTTAGTACAGTTAGTCTAATTCTGAAGACGACGCTCATAGTAGCGTCCAAATCAGGTCAATTTTGACTTAATATTTGTGACCGAGGGCTTATTTGTTACAATATAATTCTGACACGGTCACTGAACCCTAGCAGCTATTTTCAAAGCTAAACGATTAATCTGTATGCTAGTCCATGGATTGCAGTAGAAATTTCGGGAGATGTTGTTTTTTATTATTATAAATCGAACTATTTTTAAAACCAGTAGAAATCATATTAGCGCGACACTAGCAAAATTGCAGGCGAAACGAGCTGCGGAACTTTCCTTCAAACTCCAGTTGTTTAATCTTACAAAAAAGTACGTTAAATCTCTCAGAGAATGAAGGACAGATCTAACACACTGACGCAATGGAATAGTTAGACGCTTCCAAAGAAACGATAATAAGTGCAAATACGAGGGGAGATCAATAAGTAATGCAACGCAATTTTTTTCTCAGCAAATTTTGTTTGAAAAAAGGCGGCATTCGTAGTTGGACATCGTGGAATACTCCCACTTCAGTCCCTATACCTTCATGAAGTTCTGGAAGGGGGAAGCTCTACATAGCTTTCAAAATGGTGTCTGTAACGGAGGTGCGATAAGCAGAAAGCTGTCACTGAGTTTCTCTTGGCTGATAACCAGAGCATCGCTGATACTCATAGGCGCTCACAGAGTGTCTACAGTGTCTTGACAGTGAACAAAAGCACGGTGAGTCGTTGGGTGAGGGATCTGCTATCATCGCAACAATGTTGCAAAAACCTGTTCGATCTCCCGCGTGCCAGCCGGCCGCGTACAGCTGTGATTCCTGTAATGTTGGAACGTGTGGATACTCTCATTCGATGTGATCGACTGATCACAATCAAACATCTCGCTGCACAACGAGCCTCAATATTGGTAGTGCTGACACACTCGTCCACCAATTGAGGTACTGAGAGGTGTGTTCCCGCTGGATTCCTCGCCGGCTAACAGAAGGTCATAAAGAGCAACTATGGACAATCTGTGAGGAACTACTTGCGCGTTACGTGGCTGATCTTGACAATTTTTTGTCGAACATCGTCACGAGTGATGAAACTTGGTTTCATTAATTCGAACAGGAAACAAACGACAGTCCATGGAGTGACGCCACACACCCTCTGCTCCGAACAACAAATTCAAAGCCACACCCTCAGCGGGTAAAGTCATGGCGAAGGTCTTCTGGGAGTCTGAAGGGGTTATTCTGTCCGGTGTCGTCCTCATGGTTCAACCCAGAAACGTATTGTGTTAACCTCAGGAAACTGAAGAAACTACTTCAGCGTGATTGTCACCACAAAAATGCAAGCTAACGTCTGCTTCTCCACAAAAAAGCAAGGCCTCGTAAGAGTCTGCGCAACTGATAGGACCTCACAAAAAGTCATCGGATTGTTCTTTCTCATCTACCCCACAGTCCACATCTCATACCTTCCGACTTCCATCTCTTTGGCCCGTTGAAGGATGCACTCCGCGGGACTGGATTATTGATGCAGGAAGTCGGTGGGTCCGATGGCGACCAGTGGAATGGTACTATGTGGGCATGTAGGCTCTCCCAATAAGGTGGCGCAAGGCCATCGCATTGAACGAAGATTATGTTGATAAAACGGATTAAGTAGTCAAAAATGTGAGGAATAATACTGTGTATTGGATTCCTGAATAAAATCAACCTGCCTTCAGAAAAAAATGTGTTGCATTACTTGTTGAACGCTCCTCGCAGTAAACAGAACCAGGCTATTGTGAATGTGCAGAAGAATAAGTTAATGTGCTGCGCCGTTCTAATTTACTATCGACACCGAAACAGTGAGAGTTGCAAAGACGGATAAAAGAATTTTAACAAATGGTAGAACACGCCCATGACAGTAAAACTCCAGATTATCAACTGTGGCCGGCCGGTGTGACCGTGCGGTCTGGGCGCTTCAGTCTGGAACCGCGTGACCGCTCCGGTCGCAGGTTCGAATCCTGCCTCGGGCATGGATGTGTGTGATGTCCTTAGGTTAGTTAGGTTTAAGTAGTTCTAAGTTCTAGGGGACTGATGACCACAGATGTTAAGTCCCATAGTGCTCAGAGCCATTTGAACCATTTTTTATCAACTGTGTCCAAAAATCAACTGTACAGACGGCGACATGAAAGTCAAAATGTGCTGTTAAGTAAAATAAAGGGAAATCCACTGTTGACGATGTACCTTCAACGAGGTATGTGTGGGTGAGGGGGTGAGAGGCAGATTCCTCAAAATATACTGATATAAATGGTGAGGTCATCTCAAAATGAATATATCAGTGCCATCACAAATGGAGCTATTACAACATAACTTTCTATCTGAATTTTGTTACGATCGGAGTGATGTGACGGCACGAGTCACAGCCTCCACGTAAATGTAGTAAGTAGTTACGAATGTGAAACTTTCTGGCAGATTAAAACCGTGCTTATCTGAGAAAGTTTCATATCAGCGCCCACTCCGCTGCAGAGTGAAAATCTCATTCTAAATACGAATGTGGTCAGAGAAGTATTGTACTTTGCATTTTGTCTTGCGAAAGCACACTCTGTAGCTGGTCGATGAGAATCAATCAATGGGTGTGGGAAGGGGCTCTGACGGCAAGGAGCAGGCGTTCTGTACTCAGGAATTCTCGTGTTGGCAAACAAAGTGGGAAACATGTATGTACTGTGTGGTACTGCCCAATGCGTTTTAAGAAATGTGTTCTGTACAGATCGGACTTAATTTATATCTATCATAAGAAACATTCAACTTTTCAGACTGTTATTTTAGTACTCAATAATATTAATAATTAATAACAATAATTAATAATAATATTAATAATAAATTTCATAATATAGAGGCTCGTCCACTATATGCCAGACCAAATCGTACATAGATCCAGGGTTGTGATTTAGATAATGAGTAAAGTTCTAACAAAATGAAGGTGAAAAGAAGTTCAAGATGAGTGTCGTGAATAGTAAGCGACATCGTGCATCTATGAGAACACTGGAAGGTGGTGAGTTTGGCGATGGTAAACACCCACCATAACAGTGCGGTGCCACCGAGCGAAACAGCAGGAGTGTGCGCTAGGAAGCGGGAGACTAGCGGGCGGAGGCGTTGGACACAGCATCTAACTTACGGGAAACAGTAGTGTTCCAAAATACCAAATATAGACGACGGAAAGTGTACTGTACTATGAAGAGGTGTTTTTTTGAAGCTTGTGATGGATCTAGCGGGAATTTAAAAAGGCAAAACTCAAGCGGAAATCGTGTTAACGAAATCATCAATGACTTATTAATACAGAGGTTAAATTCCCTGAATGGGTCTGCGATCATTGTGAATATTTTGTGAATATAACCGACTAGACCACTTAATACGGCCGGCTGGAGTGGCCGTGCGGTTCTAGGCGCTACAGTCTGCAACCGAGCGACCGCTACGGTCGCAGGTTCGAATCCTGCCTCGGGCATGGATGTGTGTGATGTCCTTAGTTTAGTTAGCTTTATTTAGTTCTAAGTTATAGGCGACTGATGACCTCAGAAGTTAAGTCGCGTAGTGCTGAGAGCCATTTGAACCATTTTTGAACTTAATATGTATGTTTATTGCCCGACTGGGCGTAGGTTTTACTGATACCGTCTCTATACTTCGTTTTACAAGTTGTAAGTTCCGATCTAGATGGTTTCATTCACAAAATAATCACCGGTAACTGTAAATTTTCGTAGAATGAAGCCAGTGTACGCGCACCGAATAGCTCTGATATAAAAGTGGATCCTGTAAATTTAACATTTCAAGCTGTAGCGAAAATGGATGGCCAGTTAGGTGAAATTAAATAGTGCCTAAAAGATCAGGGAAGTGAAGTTAAGAAAACATCTAGTCAGTGGAAAATATTTTATGGGAAGGGAGAAACCGACGTTGAAAATAAGCTTGAGTCGGAGATAAAACGTAACTCAAGCGAATACAGATGATAGACTGATGAGATGAGGGTGAGATCGACAGTTTAGAACAAAGTTCCACGTAAGAGGGAGGAGAAACTATTTCTGGCAGACAAATTATTTGAACGTGTATGAAAGAGTGAATGTGCCAGGGCTTAATGTGCATATTGATGGAGATCAAAATTATGAGTTTTCACAAGGAAAAATATTTATTTTTAAGTGTGATTTGTGTTGCTTATGATGTTATTCGTGTTAACGTTAAAGTGGATGGCTATGATGCTGTTAATCGTGTAGTTGGTAAATAATTCAGATAAATTTATAGATGATTAAGAAAGTGATAATGGGCCAGAAATCTTTCTTTTAGTGAAATGAAATGCAACTGCTATGAAAAAAGTATCTGATGTTGTGAAACGAAGTGGGTTAGCATCAAACATCGGTACATAATTGGGAACTTTTGCACCGTGTCAGCTGATGCTGCTGATTGATGAAAATGAATGACTTTTACGAAGCGATTAAGAGATTGCAGGAGGGACATGACGCCAGAGTGGAGGATAGTTGGATTTACAATAATCATAAAAAGTGAAATGGTCGTGTTGCATTGATGGCCGGGAGTCCCCATATGGGGAAGTTCAGGGACGCGACATTGGGCGGCCTGCGTGTCGGTGATGATGAAATGACGATAAGGGCAACACACCACCCAGTCCACGAGCGGAGAAAATCTCCAACCTGGCCGGAGATCGAACCCTGTCCCGCTGCATGGTATGCAAATACGTTACCACTTCTTTTTTTATCTCATTTTGTTCGCTATTATTCCTTGCATTTGTTCGGGGCTGACGTCCCAAGGCGCCCGTTTCAGTTCATCGTTGATATATGCTCACTCAGTCCTTTATTACAGAGAGCAGCTAACTCTGACCGAACACGTAGAGCTAACGTGCCGGTGCACATTCAGCTAAGCAGGCGGACTACAATAATTGTGATTAGAGGGGCTGGAAAGAATTTGCCTATACAGTAGTGGAAATCAGTATAAACGCATTGATATTTGTAGGAAAATTAACATTATCGTTTGGGATAGTTCTGCACTGTGTATATGCAATAGTATGAGATCCAGTATACCGACAGACGCAGTGAATTGGTATCGCATTTGATTTCACTAGTATAGTACATAACAATACATCAACGACGCGGGTGGTTCAGGGTGGAAATCGGTATCACGGCAGTCGGTTCTGTCCTGCATTAGTGAGTGTGTACGTGCCTTTACTGCAGATAGGATGCAGACGCCATTGGTGACAACGCGTGTCGTGTAGATAACCCACGATTGCAGCAATTCCACGCGGAAAACACGCATCGTGTGATGAAAAACCAAAAATCGGTGCGTACAAGGAAACAGAACTCTAATCCTCAATTGGCCAAGAAGCTGAACCGTTCAAATACAGTGATTAACAATTCCTTGAGATAAGGCGCGCGATATGGACAGTACGGAAAATATCGCCAAAATAGAAAATAATCTGAGGCTTAGAGACGGTTACATTTACGCAAAACAAGGGCCAGGAACCGTTATTCTCCTTAAGTTGTTACTCATTTAAAGTTGTCAGTAGCTGTCAGATGTGCACGACAAATTTTGTCAAATGACAGACATATTGCATTCAAAAAACGACTGCAGATAACTCTTCTAACTCCCAAACATAAACAGGCTAGATTGGAGTTTGCTGAAAAAAAATAACCATGGACTTCAGAATTGGATAAAGTGATATTCAGTGATGAGAAGAAATTTAATACAGATGAGCCGGATGGATTTCAAAACTATTGGCATGATCTGAGAATAGAGCAGCAGGTGAGAACGAGCTTAAATTTTGGTGGTGTAGGACGTGCAAATTGAGTTGCTAGACACATAACTTATTAGAATGTGTGAGGACCTAGGAGCCAAAAGTATAACGTTTAAACAACGTAATGCATCTGTGAGTATTACTGCTGCAACGAAAAAGTGGTTTGAAGATAAAGATACCGAACTTTTGCCCTGTCCTGCACGTAGCTCTGGTTTGAAACCCGAGGAAAACCTTTGGGGAATTATTGCAAGGCGTGTTTATCGCAACGGAAGGCATTTTCAGGCGGTATGTGAGCTGAGAAGATCGATACGAGAAGAATGAGCAACAGTTTCACTACAAGAACTACAAACTCTGACAAAGTCAACACAGAAGATAATTGTTGAGGTAATTAGGAAGAACGGAGGTTGGACAAAGTACTAAAAATCCATTAACACAATACGACAGTGAGTGCCTTTATACCAATTTCCATTCAGGAAATTACCTGTGTTATGAAAGAACTATGTAATTCTCTCATGATAGTTTATGTCATATGTATCTACTACTCTCGCAATAAATTCGATACTTGTATGCTCCCGACATTGTACTATTACTTTCGCGGGATCCCAGCCTTTACACTGATATCCGCTACCGTATGTATAAGCAAATACATTTGATTTATTGGAAAGCCAACAAAATCAAGTTTTTCTGGGAGTTGCTATGTAGAGTAAATGAGGACGGGCCATGGAAGGAGACATACAAAAAATTATTTGAAATATATAGCCAGTTGCTTATAAACATATCCTTTAAGAAATTCATCGAGAATTGTTAGTGGAAAGGAAACGGCGGTAGGAAACATAATAAGAAAATAATATAGTCTAAGTTTCATAGTGAGAGATTTAAAAAGTCATATGTATGTTAATGTTAGTAAGACACCGAATTTGCTGAGAGTATGACGAAGTTCCTACGAGTGAATGGAGTCTGAAGGAACTATGATTAACAGTGTTTTTTTTAATTTATGAGTATTTGACTGATTTTTAATTTTATTAACTGATACCGTTTTGCTGCATCTTTGAGAAGTACTCAAGAATTTTGGGTGTAGCGTTTAGTGTATTCATAATTTTAAGCGTAATGATTATTTATTTATTCAGTAGTTATGTAAAAGATGTACTGATTAACGTGAAGCGAGAATGAACTACCAGGTTCCTGTGTATGACTGATCAGATACTAGGAGAGAGATCTGTTTGTGTGGTCGTGTAGATGTAAAATTTTTGTGCTGTCATACATAATACGCAGTGATAACAGTTGTATGGGAGGGGGGTAATATTTTATTGCCTGTATAGTTTTGGTTATATCAGGGAACCGCTTGTTTAAATTGTTACAATACGGAAGCATTGTAACAATATTTCTGAAAAGAAAACGAACAGAGTTGCGGTTTGTGCAGAGGGGGAATCTTGGTACTTGGTTCCTATTTGAGCTAGGAAAGTGGAATAAATAGTTTTTGGTCTGTAAATTTGTAAATTTGTGGTAAGATCTTATGGGACCAAACTGCTTAGGTCATCGGCCCTTAAGCTTACACACCACTTAATCTAACTTAAACTAAATTGACGCTGTGGACAACACACACACACACCCATGCCCGAGACAGGACTCTAACCTCCGACGAGGGAGCCGCGCGATCCGTCGAAAGAGGCCTTAGATAGCGCGGCTACCCCGCGCAGCTTTTTGGTCTTTTTTTTTTCGGTCATCAATCTAGTGACTGCTTTGATGCGGCCCGCAACGAATTCCTTTCCTGTGCTAACCTCTTCATCTCAGAGTAGCACTTGCAACCTACGTCCTCAATTATTTGCATGACGTATTCCAATCTCTGTCTTCCTCTACAGTTCTTGCCCTCTACAGCTCCCTCTAGTACCATGGAAGTCATTCCCTCATGTCTTAGCAGATGTCCTATCATCCTGTCCCTTCTCCTTATCAGTGATTTCCACATATTCCTTTCCTCTCCGATTCTGCATAGAACCTCCTCATTCCTTAACTTATCAGTCCACCTAATTTTCAACATTCGTCTATAGCACCACATCTCAAATGCTTCGATTCTCTTCTGTTCCGGTTTTCCCACAGTCCATGTTTCACTACCATACAATGCTGTACTCCAGACGTACATCCTCAGAAATTTCTTCCTCAAATTAAGGCCGGTATTTGATATTAGTAGACTTCTCTTGGCCAGAAATGCCTTTTTTGCCATAGCGAGTCTGCCTTTGATGTCCTCCTTGCTCCGTCCGTCATTGGTTATTTTACTGCCTAGGTAGCAGAATTCTTTAACTTCATTGACTTCGTGACCATCAATCCTGATGTTAAGTTTCTCGCTGTTCTCATTTCTACTACTTCTCATCACCTTCGTCTTTCTCCGATTTACTCTCAAACCATACTGTGTACTCATTAGACTGTCCATTCCGTTCAGCAGATCATTTAATTCTTCTTCACTTTCACTCAGGATAGCAATGTCATCAGCGAATCGTATCATTGATATCCTTTCACCTTGTATTTTAATTCCACTCCTGAACCTTTCTTTTATTTCCATCATTGCTTCCTCGATGTACAGATTGAAGAGTAGGGGCGAAAGGCTACAGCCTTGTCTTACACCCTTCTTAATACGAGCACTTCGTTCTTGATCGTCCATTCTTATTATTCCCTCTTGGTTGTTGTACATATTGTATATGACCCGTCTCTCCCTATACCTTACCCCTACTTTTTTCAGAATCTCGAACAGCTTGCACCATTTTATATAGTCGAACGCTTTTTCCAGGTCGACAAATCCTATGAAAGTGTCTTGATTTTTCTTTAGCCTTGCTTCGATTATTAGCCGTAACGTCAGAATTGCCTCTCTCGTCCCTTTACTTTTCCTAAAGCCAAACTGATCGTCACCTAGCGCATTCTCAATTTTCTTTTCCATTCTTCTGTATATTATTCTTGTAAGCAGCCTCGATGCATGAGCTGTTAAGCTGATTGTGCGATAATTCTCGCACTTGTCAGCTCTTGCCGTCTTCGGAATTGTGTGGATGATGCTTTTCAGAAAGTCAGATGGTATATCGCCAGACTCATATATTCTACACACCAACGTGAATAGTCGTTTTGTTGCCACTTCCCCCAATGATTTAGGAAATTCTGATGGAATGTTATCTATCCCTTCTGCCTTATTTGACCGGAAGTCCTCCAAAGCTCTTTTAAATTCCGATTCTAATACTGGATCCCCTATCTCTTCCAAATGGACTCATGCTTCTTCTTCTATCACATCAGACAAATCTTCACCCTCATAGAAGCTTTCAATGTATTCTTTCCTCCTATCTGCTCTCTCCTCTGCATTTAACAGTGGAATTCCCGTTGCACTCTTAATGTTACCACCGTTACTTTTAATGTCACCAAAGCTTGTTTTGACTTTCCTGTATGCTGAGTCTGTCCTTCCGACAATCATATCTTTTTCGATGTCTTCACATTTTTCCTGCAGCCATTTCGTCTTAGCTTCCCTATTTATTTCATTCCTCAGCGACTTGTATTTCTGTATTCCTGATTTTCCCGGAACATGTCTGTACTTCCTCCTTTCATCAATCAACTGAAGTATTTCTTCTGTTACCCATGGGGCCTTCGCAGCTACCTTCTTTGTACCTATGTTTTCCTTCCCAACTTCTGTGATGGCCCTTTTTAGAGATGTCCATTCCTCTTCAACTGTACTGCCTACTGCGCTATTCCTTATTGCTGTATCCAAAGCGTTAGAGAACTTCAAACGTATCTCGTCATTCCATAGTACTTCCGTATCCCACTTCTTTGCGTATTGATTCTTCCTGACTAATGTCTTGAACTTCAGCCTACTCTTCATCACTATTATATTGTGATCTGAGTCTATATCTGCTCCTGGGTACGCCTTACAATCCAGTATCTGATTTCGGAATCTCTGTCTGACAATGATGTAATCTAATTGAAATCTTCCCGTATCTTCCGGCCTTTTCCAAGTATACCTCCTCCTCTTGTGATTCTTGAACAGGGTATTCGCTATTACTAGCTGAAACTTGTTAAAGAACTCAATTAGTCTTTCACCTCTTTCATTCCTTGTCCCAACCCCATATTCTCCTGTAACCTTTTCTTCTACTCCTTCCGCTACAACTGCATTCCAGTCGCCCATGACTATTAGATTTTCGTCCCCCTTTACATACTGCATTATCCTTTCAATATCCTCATACACTTTCTCTATCTGTTCATCTTCAGCTTGCGACGTCGGCATGTATACCTGAACTATCGTTGTCGCTGTTGGTCTGCTGTCGATTCTGATTTGAACAACCCGGTCACTGAACTGTTCACAGTAACACATCCTCTGCCCTATCTTCCTATTCATAACGAATCCTACACCTGTTATACCATTTTCTGCTGCTGTTGATATTACCCGATACTCATCTGTCCAGAAATCCTTGTCTTCCTTCCACTTCACTTCACTGACCCCTACTATATCTAGATTGAGCCTTTGCCTTTCTCTTTTCAGATTTTCTAGTTTCTATACCACGTTCAAGCTTCTGACATTCCACGCCCCGACTTGTAGAACGTTATCCTTTCGTTGATTATTCAATCTTTCTCTCATGGTAACCTCCCCCTTGGCAGTCCCCTCCCGGAGATCCGAATGGGGGACTATTCCGGAATCTTTTGCCAATGGAGAGATCATCATGACACTTCTTCAAATACAGGCCACATGTCCTGTGGACACACGTTACGTGTCTTTAATGCAGTGGTTTCCATTGCCTTCTGCATCCTCATGTCGTTGATCATTGCTGATTCTTCCGCCTTTAGGGGCAATTTCCCACCCCTAGGACAAGAGAGTGCCCTTAACCTCTATCCGCTCCTCCGCCTTCTTTGACAAGACTGTTGGCAGAATGAGGCTGACTTCTTATGCCGGAAGTCTTCGGCCGCCAATGCTGATTATTTATCAAAATTTAGGCAGTGGCGGTGATCGAACCCGGGACCGAAGACGTTTTGATTATGAAGCAAAGACGCTACCCCTTTTTTTTTTTTAAAGAAACCTAATGAGCCGCTGCAGGAGCAGGACGACGGGTAGGGCAGGGGTCGACACCCGAAGCCTGGCCATCCCGCCGCCACGCCCAAGCACCGTGTTCGAGTTCGGGGATCGAAGGATCAGGAAGAGGATGGAGTGGGTTTGTCGATGTTGTTCTTTTTATTTATTTATTTATTTAATTTTTACAACTTTTTTTTTTGTATTATAGATTTATTTTGTTTCATTACAAAGAAAGATCCTACAACTGCCGTAGCCGAGCGTCCGAGTCGTCTTCTCGTCTGTTGGGAGGGGTTCCCCCCTATTCCGTCCGTAGAGGATCAATATGCTACAGGATTCGTCTTCATTTTCAGCGTCTCATACCCGGAACGCCCCAGTGAGCAGGAGGATCCGCAAATAATGAACCTAAATAATTTGCGAAACGAGTTCTGTACTTCGGGTGGCGGCTGAAAGCTGCATGTGTCGTCATCAATAGGGACCAAAAGTCGAGTGTGCCTTTGGGAGCATCGCAAAATATGTAGTGAACGGCCATGCCTTTTAGCCAGTTAACGGCGTTCGTTCTGGTTGATGGAAAGTATACGACGTCGGGGCGCAATACGTCATCAGGGGAGATAGACTCCGGCAATCGCCGCAAGAGTAATGCCAGCATGCGCTGCGTCAGTAGCCAGCACTCGCTGGTCGCGGCACACGTCAGCCGGTGTGCATCCGAGTCAGCGACTGAGCATGTCGGACACAAGGGGTCGTCCGTCAGATGTATGGAATGTAACCTCTGACGAGTAGCGAACTTCCCATTCACAACCACGTACCACAACGAACGCACCGTCGTAGGTAGAAAAGGCGTGTGTACCGCTCGCCACACCGTGTTCCAGGCAACTTCAGGGTGTCTGTGGGTGACCGTATTTACAGGTTGCCGCTGCTGATAGAGGCGATAATAGTCTTTTGTGCTGGGCTTCCGTGTCGTCGGAAGTTCTGAACGTAAGTAGCTGAAGTCAATAAAGAAGTCTCTGATGTGGGTGAGTGCCGGTGAAATGTGTCCTACAGAAACCGGGGGATGCAGAGAGTGTGGTGCCACTTCCGCTATCAGGGTGCCCGTCAGAGTGGCGTGGGCAGAGGTCCACGTGCGACGCATAGTGTTGAGATAAAGCGATCGCGCACGGTTATATACGTGAATTAAACCGATACCGCCCGCCCGCTGCGGCAGTGTCAGGGTGGCGTATCGGACTTTAAAAACCAGACCGGTGCTTACGAAATGTCCATATGCTGCTTGAAATCTGTCGGCCATCGTAGCTGTCAAGGGAAGGATATGCGCAAAATAGTTTAGTTTTGAGACAAGATAGGTGTTGACATAACGTGTTCTGAGGAGCATATCCAAGCGACGCAGTTTGTTGTCCTGCAGCAGAGCACGTGTCTGGTGTAGGAGCCGGCGGTACGTAGCCGCCGCCGTGCGGCGGACATTGCTATAGAATTGCACTCCTAAACACTTGAGTACGGGCACCTTGTCAAAGGGCACCGCCGTTGTGTGGGAAATCCCCCCTCCGACATCCATGTATTTTGTCTTCTTCACGTTGATGACGCTCCCAGCGACCGCCCCGTACTGGCGTAGCCACTGTAGCGCCAAATGCATTTCATCCTCTGATCTGGCCAGGAACACCACGTCATCGGCGAATGCACCACAACAAAAGGTCACGTCCCGCAAGGAGATACCAGTTAATCGCTGCCGTAGACCATGTAAAGCTGGTTCAAGTGCTGCAGCAAATAATATGCCCGACAGGGGGCACCCTTGTCGCACTGACCGTCCAACAACAATATGACCAGACTGATAACCGTTGACCATCATGCGGGAGCGCGCTCCGTGGACCAGTCGAAGTACCACCTTTGCAGACTCCGGAGAGAGGCCCATGCGATGCAAAACTGCGCGTAAGAAGCCGTGATCGACGCGGTCGAAGGCGTGGTCAAAATCTACGGCGACAAGGGCGCCTCGTATTTTGCAGGCCGCCGTCAAAGCAATTACGTCGCGGTATGCTCCTAACGCCGTATGAATGTTGCTGACACCACCTAAACATGTCTGATCGGTGTGGATGGCTTTCCCGATAGCGGTGTGGAGACGCGCGCGGAGGATACGGGCGAAGATCTTGTAGTCGTTGTTGAGGAGTGTGAGTGGGCGAAAATCCTGCCACCTACAACCACCATTCGGTTTCGGAACTGGGATCAAGATGCCTTCTGTGAATTCTGTGGGGACAGTGAAATCAGGGCGGATCAGGTCTTGAAACATTTGGAGCCATTTGTCACCCATAAGGTGGTAAAAAGTGCGGTAGAATTCCAGGGGTAAACCGTCCGGTCCAGGCGACTTGTTCGGTGCTCCACGTGCCAAGGCCGATGTCAGCTCGTCGGGTGTAATGGGCAACAGCAGACTATCATCGGGTGCCACGTCCCGAGGGGCGGGAAAATCGTGTAACAGCCCGTCATAATCACGTACATTCCGCGGGTCTTCCATGTACAAGGTCCCATAGTGTCTGGCGAACGTGTGCGCGATGTCCGCTTGTGTCACTGCGCGCCCGCCGTCCTCCGTGTTGACCGCCGTAATGAGCTGACGTTTGCGGTGGCGTCTCTCGCGCACAATGTGATACACTGACGCTGTTTCGTTGGGTGTACAGTCTTGCACTCGCGCGCGGATGCGGACACCGTCTAGCTGCTCTGTCCTGATGCGAAGTAGACGAGCTTTGATGCGTTGTACGGACATCTGACGTTCGGGAGACGGCGGTTGCGTCGCCAGCTCACGTAACGCTGTATAGTAAAATTCCGATGTTGCCCTTTGCCAGTTCGATCTGTCACGCCCGTAGGCCATCAAGGTCTTTCGGAGGGCAGGTTTGACACATCCCAGCCACCACAGCAACGTGGAAGCATACATAGGCAGGCGCCTGATACATCGACGCCACGTGTCAGTGACTGCTCGCCGACACGCTTCCTCGCGAAGGAGGGAGACGTTCAGCGTCCACGGGCCCCTGCTGCGTCTTGTGAGTTGTCGGGGCAAGGTGACAGTGCAGATGTACGCGAGATGGTCCGTGAAGGCCGTCGGCCAGAGTTCTGCATCACGGGTTGCTGTGCGGAGAGCACGCGAGACGTATACCCGGTCCAGACGACTGGCAGAATGGCTGGTAAAGTGCGTATATCCACTCTGGGTCCCATGATGCAAGAGCCATGTGTCGTGGAGCGCGAGGTCACGTATCAATGCTTGTAGAGCGGGGCATGGGACGTAATGCGGTATCTGGTCCTCGGGCCGCAGAACACTGTTAAAATCGCCGCCCACTATGTAATGGTCCATATTTCCTTGCAAAAGTGGGGCCAACTCCTCCGAATAGAAGACATGCCTGTCACCACGGTGCGAATTACCGGAGGGAGCGTAGACGTTAATGAGGCGCACTGCGCCAAGTGTGAGTGCGATGCCTCGCCCGTTCGGCAAGTACGTCGCGTCCGTCGCGTCTATGCCATCTCGGAGAAGGATGGCCGTTCCTCCTGCGCCATCACCTACGGGTAGGCTGTACGTGGTGTAGCCATATAGGTCTAAACACAGCTCGGGACGGACCTCCTGGAGAAGGGCAATGTCCAAGTCTGCCGCTCTGATCATGTCGTGTAACATGCGGGTCTTGACAGTGGAGTGGATACCATTTACGTTGACTGTTCCCACACGGTATGACTGAGACATATCAAGAGGCGGAGGCAGTGTGCCGGTGCAATCCCACAGTGATTTCACACACCACACACCACACAGCCATCCACCTGCATGCTGTGCATTACTGTGCCGTAGGAGTCCCTGACTGGCAGAGCCCTCCGGGCTCATTGTCAGCCATGGGCTCTGGTGGAGATATCGATGTTTGCTGTGCATCATCTGCCTCCATATCGTCTGCCCAATCACCAAGAGACGATTGTGATGTCATTGGGGGCTGGACGCTTTCACAGGAGCCCACATTTTGGGAGTCGACGCAGTGCGCCTCGTTTTCTGGGCCACCAGATTTAGGAGAGTGTTCCTTGTCTTCAGGCACCTTCTGGTGAATGATGCCACTGGAGTCCGTTGCAATTGTGGGCGAGTCAACGAAATCGATGTCTTCCGCCGGCTTCACATTCCTGTCCTGTTCGTCAGCTGACAATCGCCTCTTCTTGTGTCGCTTGGGTGATTTTTGCTTTCGGGTCCGCGATTCGACATCCACTGGAGGGCGGGGCTCGACACAGTCTCGGTCGCTAGGAACCCCTGTGTCTGATCCCAACAGTGACGGTGGCTGGGTGCCCACGACGCTGCAGTGGGCGGAGGCTGTAGGAACCTCTGCACCGTTGGACTGCGGCGTCGTCGACGGCGCTGACTCTCCAACGGAGCTGGCAGCGGCTTGAGGAGGTAGCAGGTTTTGATCATCCATCACATCATGTCGTGCCGCCTCCACATATGTAAGCGGGAGAGAGGTCATAGTGGATCGTTGGGGAAGTTCATTGCGGGGCACCTGAACTAGGCGGCGCTGCAGACACTCAGTTCTAACATGGCCCTCCTGGCCGCAGCCCGAGCAGGTCCTCGGTTGTCCATCATATATAACAATTGCGCGGCAGCCGCCAACGAAAACATACGATGGAACGTGCTTCTTAAGTTCTATGCGCACTTGTCGTACCCCGTTAAGGACAGGGTACGTTTCGAATGTGTTCCATTTCTCCTCCGTGTGGCTCAGAACTGTGCCGTATGGCCGCAGCGCATCAACGACTAGGTTGGCAGGGACTTCGAACGGTAGTTCAAAGATGCGCACGGTACGCACCCCCAGACCAGCATGGTCAACTCCTACCACGCTCACGTTACCGTCTGCGTGACAGAAGCGAAAGCCGTTTGCAGATCGTTGGAGTAATCTGTCGCAGGCCGCTTCGTCAATCAGTTTGAGGTACACTGTGCTGGTTACAATAGACAGATGAATTCCTATCAGTTCTTGTGGTTCTATGTGCATGATGTCTCGTAGAAACCGTTCAATTTCATGGGCCTTCGGTCTCGTGTACGATGCGTTGAACGTTAGTTTGATTGTAGCTTTTCGATATGAGAACGCCATGTCGGGTCGGTACAGGTACTATACGGCAAGACAACGACGCGACCGCGCGCTAGCGGGTAAACAACACCACCTGCGGAGCACTGCCCGGCACGCCGAGCCCGTCCGCACGGTAACACGGCTGAAAGCCGACTGTCCTAGACCACCGGTCTACCTTACTGCATCGGTCTTACAGTATATTAAGCCATGTTTGAACGACGAACTGGAGCTAACGCCCAGGAAAATTGTGCGAATCGATTAATCGCTTTTGCAAAAAATTTTAGCTGGGATGATATTAATGCTGGGCTAATAGCATCATTTCTATGTGCGCCATTCAGATTTTAGGTGCAAAAACATGCAAAAAAGCATCTGAAGCGGGCCAGTTCTATACTTAAAACGTACACCAATCGATTCAAAAATTGCACGAATGTAGATAAATGGATAAAGTCAAAACGTTTTTTGCCCTCCAACAACCTTTATCCGCTGTCGAGATACGATGGTTTAAAGCTGATCTAAGTGTAACACGTAAAATTCGTTCTTATGTGAACTGAACTCGCAGAAACGGTTTACAATGTGTCAAATAAATAAAAAATTCATTCTTAAGATAAAATTGAAAATCAGTATTCACAAATCTAGCTTCATTTGAATTTTACGTGCAAAAAAGACGTTTTTTTGTGAGTACTTACACTTGCATCGCTTCTATGTTTCAAAGTTGTGCGAGTCAATTCAAATTTTGTAAGAAGATAAACAAATACATGTAATTAATGGTCATCCTGTTCGTTTTTGGAAATTTTATCCGTTTCCGCGATATAAGTACCATGATTCGAAAGACAACAAACAATCCCATACTATTTCAGTCATCGCCCGAGTCAACAAATATTTACGGCTGTGGAGGTCTAACATAAAAAAACTACGAACCAGCATCAACAATGCTCCTATAATAGCACAAAATGGCGAATAGGTCCTGAGTACAGCTAGAGATGTAAAAGGAAAGAACTAGGTGTTTCACTTATCTGGTAGCTTCAAAGACATTCAAAATACATCTTGACATACTCGTTCATTTTTACAAGTTAACCTAGTAAGGTTAACTTGAGTTCAGCGCAGTGAGCTGTGAGGTTCTGTATGTTGCTGTAGCATCTTGAAATTTATACACTAAAGTCAATGATGATGTGCCCAAAATCCAGAAGATTCGGTAGTCATAGTAAACAGTACACACTCCAAGACAAAAGAATCGGAGCACCACGAAGGCATTATCCGAATGGAACGGAAATCAGTTCTAACAATACCACCACTTGCAAAGTAGGTTGGAAATCAGATTAATAATGTTGCTCACGCAGCATATGTTCGCTTTATCAGGCAACAAAGAAGTTATTGACTGTGGGCGGTATCGTCAGAATGGTGTCACTGTAAAAAAAGTCATTAGTTTTGGCACTTATCTTGAACGGATTCCCACGTAGATTTCGTCGAAGTTGTTATGGCTCATCTTGTTGATTCTAGGGCGATTCCACTTTGATTGCTAGAAGGTTCAGATCTGTATTTTAGCAATATTTGAAGACCTAAAAAATGCATTTTTCAGGAAATTCTTAATGATCAAACAATTCCAGATCAGAATAATGGTATGGTAGAAATAATTTTTGACTTGGTATTCACGATCCACATTTTTCTTAAACTTCTTGTAAATTCCCATATACTACTTCTTAATTGTCACATCATCAAGGCTGGCCGGTGTGGCCGAGCGGTTCTGTGCGCTTCAGTATGGAACCACGTGACCGCTACGGTCGCACGTTCGAATCCTGCCTCGGGCATGGATGTGTGTGATGTCCTTAGGTTAGTTGGGTTTAAGTAGTTCTAAGTTATAGGGGACTGATGACCTCAGATGTTAAGTCCCATAGTGCTCAGAGCCATTTGAACCATTTTGAACATCATCAAGAAAACAGTTTTGTATCGATCTTCATATATTTAATTTCCACTTTAACCATACACAAGACTTGACTGTTCTTTTACAAAGTGAAATAGCAACTTAACTTCTGCGAAGTGAAACAAAGACTACTCTGTGCGCATTCGCGCCAAAACGGTTACAAGTACGTCAAAGATGATGACAGTCTCACAGAAATGAATACACACAAGAACCATATCACTGTAATATATCAATACATTGGAGTACCTATACATTAATAAAACCAAATGTGAATATTGTCACAAAAATATGTCTGCTACTTCGCAGAAAAATAGTACGATGTTACTGGTATCGAGAACTGGGGTTTTAGTGGCGTAATGGTCACGTAAATAGATAACCATTACACATTAGTTGTGATGTACGTGTACAGACAAACGAATGATTACAATTTCAGAAAAAATGAGAATTTATTCGAGTGTAAGAGCTTGACAAACTGAGCAAGTCAGTACCGCGTTGGTCGACCTCTAACCCTCATTCAAGCAGTTATTCGGCTTGGCATTGATTGATAGAATTGTTGTAAGTGCTCCTGAGGGGTTACCGTGCCAAATTCTGTCCAACTGGCGCGTAAGAGCGTCAAAATCCGGAGCTGATTACAGGGCCGTGCTCACAGTGATCCAAACGTTCTCAATTGGGGAGAGATCCGGCAACCTTTCTGGCCAATATAGGGCTTGCCAATCATTAAGACAAGCAGTACAAGCTCCCGCCGTGTGAGGGCGGGTATTATCTTGCTTGCCACGAAGGTCAACAAAATGGGGTGTAGAATAACGTCGACGTACACCTGTTCTGTAAGGGTGCCCTACTATGAAGTGATGTGACACGCCAGACCATCACTCCTGCCTTATGGCAGGCGGCAGTCAGTTTGGTATCCCACCGCTGTTCGGGGCACCTCCAAACACCCCTTTGGCCTGAAATCTCATTACCTGGAGTCGAATTGTCATCGGTGATGAGTTCTGCTTTGAACTGAACCACGATGACCAGCGAGGCCATGGACGGAAGTTGTCAACAAGGCTAAGTGCAAGACGTGTTTTCCTTCAAGTAGCTTTATTATTTTGATCGAAATCGGAGTGATTCCATATTATGTAATTCAGTTTGATGAAGTTCTTTCCATTAAAGTTAGCAAGAAAGGTAAACAACAATTATAGAATTTCTTGTAAATATTACACAAGGTTAATTTAAAATGTTACATTGATAACTTTATTGTTTCATTAACAGCAATGTCCGCCTCTGTCGATATATTCTCTGCGTATCTGTCCTGTGGAGGACCCAGGTTCAATTCCCGATACTTACAGAGTTCACTCAGCCTCTTGGTGCTAACTGAGGAGCTATTTGAATGAGATGTAGCGGTCAAAAGGTTTCGAAAGGCGACAACAGCCGGGAGGGCTGTGTGCTGACCTCATGCCACTTCATACAACATCCGGATGACAATATTATCGCAGAGGATGACACGGCGCAATTCTTTGGGACTGATCGTGGAGTTGGTTTTTTTCATATCTGTGTTGTCATTTCAGTAGTTCTGCGGATCTGTTCTACTACGCTTCACGTAATCCAAGCTCATTCGGCTTTTTGGGTAATGACTGAACTACCAAATGTGGACGGTAGGATTGGCCTTCTGCATTCTTAGTACGGTGCCAGTAGGTTTCTAAGTTCTCAGACAGACATATATGTCAAAGAATGGATCTTAAATCGAGACAGATTTTGCTTCAGCAAAAGGTACTCCGCAGTAGTAGATTTGTATGTGAGGGTATGTAAGAGAGATTTTGTGTCATAGCCATTGTTACTTCTGTTCGTGCTACAACTGCTCACCGGGTGTCACGTCTTCGTCCAGCAACCTGTCTACAGAGACGACCAATACCGCGCCTATAAACGTCCTAACACAGAATGTGTTTCTCACCGTGGAGCTCGGAAGACGTGCTTACCACTGTGGTTGGTGCGCGCTCGCAAACGCAGAAACAAGAGTCCCACGTCCAGTCAGAAAGCACACCAGCATTTAAAAATCTCATAACAAATGTGCGTATAAATTTACAATATTCCTCCGCATAACATAAAAATTATCTCATCATTTTCACTTTATGTAAAACCCTGTTCGGCAGCAGAATTTTAAAACATGTGAAATAAGAATGATCTGAAAAAAGAAAGCGCAAAATCTCTTACTCCAAGCAGAGAAAGTGTTCTTTTAGATAAAGGCAAACAAATCGTTTATTTACTACATTATTACTGTTAACTTTTGCGTTTATTGTGCAACAGTAAGAGTGTGTCCGTGCCTCTCTCTCTCTCTCTCTCTCTCTCTCTCTCTGCGTGTGTGTGTGTGTGTGTGTGTGTGTGTGTGTGTGTGTATACATGCATGCATTCGTTCACGTGCGCAAGTATTCTTTCACAGTATTTATAATGGAATGATGTATCTCACAATGTGGAAGGATTTTTAATTGAGTGATAACGAATCGGGCCATGGCATAGACAGCAATCTTGCAGTTCACTAGACCGTACTCTTTGGCATATCCACGAAATCTAACAAACCCATTCCTGAATAGAGAGCGCTCGTACAAGGTGTTCAAAAAAAGTGTTGAATACTTTGAGAGATGGTAGCGCTCATCTAAATAAGAAAATTAAGTCCAATAAATATGAGCCCGGAATTGCTTACTTTCTGAGATAAGTCCAATAAACGTTGGTCCAGAAACGCATGCTTTCTACGATAAACACGTGTTTACAGGAGGTGTTCAATGTGGCATTCATTCATGACAATGCACCCTTCTACCCTCCGGCGTATGGAATGATGCATCTTTTGACGTAAACCCCATTGTTGTTGTACCTGCTGTCACGCATTGAAGACGCGACCCTGTAGTGTGTGCACATCATTGATTGACGAAGCATTGACCAGTTCCTTCAAGTGTCCCCATACCAAAAGTCGAGTGGATTAGGGCCTGTGGAATAAGCAGGCCAAGGTGTGGGGCAAACCCGACCAATCCTGCGGTCCTGAAATACCTGCGCCACATGTTCGCGCACATTGTAAGGAAAGTGTGCTGCTGCGCCTTCGTGCATGAACCACATTGGTATTCGTTGCTGCAATGACACAGCCTCCAGCAAGGTAGGCTGTGCAGTAATGAGAAAGTCCAGATATTGCGCCCCAGTTAAGCTTTGAAGAAGCTCCTATGGCCCTATTAATCTATCGCCAAGTGTGCCTGCCCATACGTTGATTGAGAATCGGTGTTGATGTCCACTTTCCTGAAATACTTGCTAACTGACATCTGCCCATACATTTTGGTTATCTAAATTCACAATACCACCTCTTGTCAACCTTTCCTTACCGGTAAATAAAATATCGGATGTGACCAGTGGATCTGTGGCACACTTCTGCAACAGTCATTGACAGAACCGCCGTCTGCCATGAAGATCCTGGGACCTTGGGTCTGAAGGTGCTGTACATGATATGGGTACAGCAAATTTTCATTAAGTACCCCCAGAAAAAAGAGACATACACGCCATCTGCTGCTGCTAATCGTCGCACATTGGCCCCAGCGATTTCTTTCCCCGGATGTAACATACGCTCCTCCATGTCAGGCGTGCGAACAGCGCGGGGCCTTCCATTGTCGGTCTTCCGTGGCGCAAGGGTTTCTGTGTCCCTCAGCCGCTGGAAAAGTCTGCCAAACAGCTTATCAGAGGGCACTCCGCACTATCGATATTTTTTAGCGAACAGGGCACGGGCTCGCAGGGTCCGTACATTTGCTAAACCATTGCAGATTATCATACCCGCCATTGTACTTGTCGAGTAGTAGGCTTCCATTGCTAACAAGTGGTGGAAGGGAGAAATTGTAAATGTACTACACCATTTGTACGTACAAACAGCGCAAGAACAGTAAACACATAAGTGAATCCGCATTTGGAAGAAGGTACAGGTCCTTGATACGTAGCCAGGGTTGACAGTACTGTACACACAAACACGACGAAAACTAACGTAGCCTGCAACACGACTCGAACCACACGTAATACCCTGCCGACACATCTGACGGAGTGCCAATGCAGCGACTGGGCTTATACAGGCAACCAAGCCGGCCGGTGTGGCCGATCGGTTCTAGGAGCTACAGACTGGACCCGCGCGACCGCTACAGTCGCAGGTTCGAATCCTGTCTAGGGCATGGATGTGTTTGATGTCCTTAGGTTAGTTAGGTTTAAGTAGTTCTAAGTTCTAGGGGACTGATGACCTCAGAAGTTAAGTCGCATAGTGCTCAGAGCCATTTGAACCATTTGAACTGATGAGCTCAGAAGGTAAGTCCCATAGTGCTCAGAGACATTTGAACCATTTTCAACCGGCAACCAATCGTCGCGCAGCTCTTTCTATAAACACGTGTTTATCTCGGAAAGTATTCGTTTCCGAACCCATGTTTATTGGACTTATTTTTCTTGTTTCGATGAGTACTACCACCTCTCGAAGTATTAGACACTCTCCTTTTAACACCCTTCATACAGGGTGTTACAGAAAGGTACGGCCAAACTTTCAGGAAACATTTCTCACACACAAAGAAAGTAAATATGTTATGTGGACATGTGTCCGGAAACGCTTTTTTTCCATGTTAGAGCTCATTTTATTACTTCTCTTCAAATCACATTAATCATGGAATGGAAACACACAGCAACAGAACGTACCAGCGTGACTTCAAACACTTTGTTACAGGAAATGTTCAAAATGTCCTCCGTTAGCGAGGATACATGCATCCACCCTCCGTCGCATGGAATCCCTGATGCGCTGATGCAACCCTGGCAACCCTGGCGTATTGTATCACAGCCGTCCACAATACGAGCACGAAGAGTCTCTCCATTTGGTACCGGGGTTGCGTAGACAAGAGCTTTCAAATACCCCCATAAATGAAAGTCAAGAGGGTTGAGGTCAGGGGATCGTGGAGGCCATGGAATTGGTCCGCCTCTACCAATCCATCGGTCACCGAATCTGTTTTTGAGAAGCGTACGAACATTTCGACTGAAATGTGCAAGAGCTCCTTCGTGCATGAACCACATGTTTCGTACTTGTAAAGGCGCATGTTCTAGCAGCACAAGTAGAGTATCCCGTATGAAATCATGATAACGTGCTCCATTGAGCGTAGGTGGAAGAACATGGGGCTCAATCAAGACATCACCAACAATGCCTGCTCAAACGTTCACAGAAAATCTGTGTTGATGACGTGATTGCACAATTGCGTGCTGATTCTCGTCAGCCCACACATGTTGATTGTGAAAATTTACAATTTGATCACGTTGGAATGAAGCCATGCCGTAAAGAGAACATTTGCACTGAAATGAGGATTGACACATTGTTGGATGAACCATTCGCAGAAGTGTACCCGTGGAGGCCAATCAGCTGCTGATAGTGCCTGCACACGTTGTATATGGTACGTAAACAACTGGTTCTCCCGTAGCACTGTCCACACAGTGACGTGGTCAACGTCACCTTGTACAGCAGCAGCTTCTCTGACGCTGACATTAGGGTTATCGTCAACTGCACGAAGAATTGCCTCGTCCATTGCAGGTGTCCTCGTCGTTCTACGTAGGTCTTCCCCAGTCGCGAGTGAATGGCTGGAATGTTCTGTGCTCCCTAAGACGCCGATCAATTGCTTCGAACGTCTTCCTGTCGGGACACCTTCGTTCTGGAAATCTGTCTCGATACAAACGTACCGAGCCACGGCTATTGCTCCGTGCTAATCCATACATAAAATGGGCAACTGCCAACTCCGCATTTGTAAACATTGCACTGACTGCAGAACCACATTCGTGATGAACACTAACCTGTTGATGCTACGTACTGATGTGCTTGATGCTAATTCAAATGTTCAGATATGTGTGAAACCTTATGGGACTTAACAGCTAAGGTCATGAGTCCCTAAGCTTACACACTACCTAACCTAAATTATTCTAAGGACAAACGCACAACTATGCCCGAGGGAGGACTCGAACCTCCGTCGGGACCAGCCGCACAGTCCACGACTGCAGCGCCTTAGACCGCTCGGCTAATCCCTCGCGGCTTGATGCTAGTACTGTAGAGCAATGAGTTGCATGTCAACAGAAGCACCGAAGTCAACATTACCTTTCTTCAATTGGGCCAACTGGTGGTGAATCGAGGAAGTACAGTACATACTGAAGAAGCTAAAATGAGCTCTAACATGGAAATTAAGCGTTTCCGTGTCCACATAACATCTTTTCTTTATTTGTGTGTGAGGAATGTTTCCTCAAAGTTTGGCCGTACCTTTCTGTAACATCCTGTATACATAGTATGGAATACTGCCGAATGTACTTCTACTAAGTAAGAAAGTTCCAGCATTATTTAGAAAACCTGAAGATGAACAAAAAATACATGAAGTAAGCAGGGCATGAAACGACACCCTTCCAGATCACAAATTGCACCTCTTTCCATTATATTAAAACGTGTTAATTAGAGCCATGCCTATGATTCCAGAATCTCCTGAAAGCTTTAACCGCCGATATGTCAATATCTGGCATTTAATTACGCAGTATCGTACCAAATATGAAGATATTTTTTTAAATCTTGTAGAAATATGGCACACTTCCATAGCACCCAATTCATAATACAAAAACCGCCAAATATTGGTTTCAGTTGAAAACTATGTAATACAGTATGGCGTTTTCTCAGTTACGTTTGAGATGTAAAACGCAATGTTGCATCTCGCTAGCCACGTTCTTCTCTACGAAGCAAAAAGTTTTGCACCTGCGATGATACCGATGTGATTCTATGAAGCTCCGAAACGTGAAATTCTATGTTCTGATCTCAGAAATCTCGACCAGCTTCACATGCACGTTCGCTTACACCTACCATGAGAGGACGGCTTAATGGTTTTCTACCGACATGGCAGCTGCTACCTACGAGAGCTAAAGTAATCGCAGGCGTGTCTCTCCCATCTGCTATACAGCGTTTCAGCTTTACGTTATTGGACTCACGAGTACGGACGCTGGCATGTAGCCCGAGTGACTGTAAAATCTACGCAGAACGAATTGGGAACTTTTAAATGCAGAATTCAAGACAGAACCACTGCAGGGAAGCGGATTTGATTCTGACGCCAAAGCCAACGAATTGGAACGAGCGTTGCACACGGCGCAAGGCAAGGCTGTCCCAACATATGTTAGGAAGCTAAAGAGGTTTAAAATTCCCCAGAATACCGCTCTACATTCCTTAAAACGCAGAGCAAGTCTGCAAGAAGATACTGCCAGAGATCCTTAGGGGAGACAGATGGACAAAAAAAGCTGAGGATCCATCGAGCAGTCAAACGACAATATAAAAACTGCTACACCAAACAAGAGCAGAAAAATGGGAAGCATGCGTCAAAGAAGACAAAGTGCTGACAGATATTTGGAATTTTCCACACAAACTTGCAACAGACAAGGTTCGATCACCAGCTATATTTTCAACCTCGAGACGATCCGACGGCACGATGATAACAGACTGGAACTGCAGTACCTACTGAGCATAGCGTTGCCGGACGATGCGACGATGGAAGACACAGAGCACTATCAGCTCCTTCGTTCTGAGTTTCTACAGCGTTATGTGAATAATCAATTTGTGATTCCATTTGCCTAGGAAGTAGTTAGGCTGGCTATAATGAAGTTAAATAGGAAGCACCAGGACCTTATAGAATCATGGCAGAAGTGTAGGACCAGATGGTGGGCCAAATTGTACCGTGTGTAACAGTGATATTAAACTAATGTCTTTTGCAGGGACGAGTACCCAGGATCTGACAAATCTCGAATATCATTATAGTAACAAAGACCCGAGAGAACGGAAATTTTAAAGACCGATTTCTTTGGTAAAGGCTCTATCCAAATTAAAGGGAAGTTTATGTGTCACCGTCTGAGGGATCACAGGCAAGTAATACGCATGAGCTCACTGCAACATGGTGTCAGGAATAGGACATCCACAATGCATATTGTGAAAACCTCAGACGACACGTACGTTTTAGGCATAATGATTGATATAGTTAAGGAATTTGCTAATTTATGGTGGACTGCCCTGTTCAAAAGACTGAAGCAAATGGGATGCCCCAGGCGTCTCTGTAACAGCCTACGAAACTATTGCATGGACAGACAGGTAAAACTGGAATGGCCTGAAAAGCATCACTAAACGCTGCCCGCAGGGCTCTGTTTGCGGTCCAGATTTCTATTATGTTGGCATACATTCACTACCGAACCAGCTTCAGAGTACAACAAACACTAACGGCTGCATCGCCTATGCAGACGATCTGCTAATTATAGTAGATGCCAAAACAAGGGCGAAATTAGAGGAAAACAGTAGGGAAGTTCTTGAAAGGCTAAGTAATTGATGCATAGAAAACAAACTAACGACAGCATTACACAAAACTGTTTATATCTTGCTAAAAATAACATTATCAAGAAACAGAAAGTCCACAAAAATGGTTCAAATGGTTCTGAGTATGGGACTCAACTTCTGAGGTCATTAGTCCCCTAGAACATAGAACTAGTTAAACCTAACTAACTAAGGACATCACACACATCCATGCCCGAGGCAGGATTCGAACCTGCGACTGTAGCGGTCTCGCGGTTCCAGACTGCAGCGCCTAGAACCGCACGGCCACTTCGGCCGGCAGAAAGTCCACAATCACAGTATATGACCAGCCTGTGAAAAGAAAAGAAGAATGTAGATACCTTGGTATAAACATCGACGCCAAGTAAAACTACCATGTATATATACACCGAAGCGCCAAAGAAACTGCATATGCACGCGTATTTAAATACAGAGATATGTAAACAGGCAGAATACGGCGCTGCGATCAGCAACGCCTATACAAGGCAACAAGTGTCTGGCGCAGTTATTAGATCGGTTCCTTCTGCTACAATGACAGGTTAGAAAGATTTAAGTGAGTTTGGACGTGGTGTTATAGTCGGCGCACGAGCGATGGGACACAGCACCTCCGAGCTAGCGATGCAATAACATATTCCCGTACGGCCATCCACGAGTGTACCTTGAATATCAGGAATTCAGTAAAACATCAAATCTCCGAAATCGCTGCGGCTGGATAAAGAATCGCTCAGCGTGACAGAAGTGCAACCCTTCCGCAAATCGCTGCAGGTATCAGCGCTGGGCCATCAACAAGTGTCAGCGTGCGAACCATTCAACGAAACATCATCATTATGGCCTTCCGGAGCCGAAGGCCCACTCATGTTCCCTTGATGAATTCACGACAGAAAGCTTTACGACTCACCTGGGCCAGTCAACACGGACAGTGGACTATTGATGATTGGAAACATGTTGCCTAGTCGGAAGAGTCTCATTTCAAATTGTATCGAGCGGATGGACGTGTACTGGTATGGAGACAAGTTCAGTATCGTACAGCTCAATCTGGTGGAGGCACTGTAACGGTGTGGGGCGTGTGCAGTTGGAGTGGTTTGGAACCTCTGATACCTACAGATACGACTCTGACAGGTGACACGTATGCAAGCATCCTGTCTGATCACTTGTACCCATTCATGTCCATTGTGCATTCCGACTTACATGAGGAATTCCAGCAGGACATTGCGACACCCCGTACTTCCAGATTTGCTACAGAGTTTAAACACTTCCGCTGGCCACCAAACTTACAGGACATAAACATTAATTATCATATCTGGAATGCCTTGCGACGAGCTGTTCAGAAGAGATATCCACCCCTCGTATTCTTACGTATTTATTGTGTCAATTCCCTCAGTAATACTTCAGACATTAGTCGAGTCCATGCCACGTCGTGTTGCGGCACTTTTGCGTGCTCACGGGGGACCTACACGGTATTAGGCAGGTGTACCGTTTTATTTGGCTCATCAGTGTAGAAATTGTCTGCCACAGAGGCATTAAAATCTTGAACAAATTAGGAACAATTGGCCAAAGAAGCTTTCATCTCCCTCGAAGTGCAATAAAAACGTACCGCAATGCAATGTTAATGGCTGTTGTTGGCTACGGGTCGAGCGTTTTGGCTCACCGAGCGAGATAGCTAAGGACAGCACAGGATTTACGACACCACAAAGAAGTGTACTCCTATGCCTGACTCAGGCGCTGCTGGTTATACTATGATTGCTACTTATGAACCTACCCGTAAGAGAGGTTCACAATATTGGCTCAAAAATGGCGAATATTATGAGGTAAAGGAGATACTGGGCGCAAGAAACACATACAATAAGGAAATAAAAGCATGCATTGATAGAGAATGGCAAGAAGTCTGGGACGGAGCAAAAACGGAGAGGAGAACTTACCAGAAAAACATCCAAATTGTGATACTTCCTTCCGATCAAGGAGCTGCACTCTGCCTGTCGGGACACGGTCCATGTTCCAGCTACTCACTGAAAATGCAGCAAAGCACCACAGATTTGGGAATGTGGAGCAAACAGCATCCCATACCACATCGTTTAGGAGTGTGCCGTTATACGATTACAAGATGTTACTGACCAGGCTGAGAATGTCTTTGGCAACACAACAGTTTATACCACAATAACGACTGAGGAGCTGTGGCACAAGCTGAACTCGCTGACAGACAAATTTCAGCTTACAAACTGCAAGCCCACATGGCTGAGAGATAACCAAGAAGAGGCGGTATATCGTTACAACGAGACGCACCAGGGTAAAACATCCACCTACAACAGCCTTCCGGAAGCAGCGAGGACATAAGCCTCTGGGAGGAACAGGAAGGATTCCCTGAGGCTCTGGCAGCCATCTCACAACCTCACACCTTGGACGGCAGCAGCACAGCCGCAGTCATTCCCGAGCTGAGCCTCAGCGTGCCAGGAGCTAACTATCCTGACAAATGAAAAAATCTAGCTTGATGCTTCTACCAAATGTAATAGTGTAGTGTAGCGTAGTGCTGTGTAGTGTAGTGTGGGGTAGTAGTGTAGTCTATAATTATAAATCACAAAATTTGTGATACAGCAAAGCAGTATGGTGCAGTAGACCAGTAGAACGTGCCTTTTGGATTCCGGATGAACATATATCTGTGCACTGGATGGTCAAAGGGTAATACGTAGATTTCAAAAAAATTATTACTTTTTATGTAGATATCGTATACAGATTTTTTGCCCTTAAACACAATAGTGCATCGTTATACTAACACGGTTGAAATTATTTTGAAATATTATGTGCTATATTCGTGCCAATTAATGTCCAATATTAGGTTTGTTCCTGTATTTAGGTAACAGACTAATAGAAAATAGCAAATAAATAAATAGTACGGAGTGGAATCCTTGCTATTTTCTTCTTCTTTAAGAATGGTTAAAGAGACAGATATTTAACTGGCATTTGAGAAAATATTTCTGGCAATGCGAGGGCAGCCCAGCTGTCCCAGTGCAGAAACACAGTTTTCTGGGTCTTAGGTCAGAAGATAGCGAAACGTTTGCAGGATTACAGCGAGAAGTGATTGGGTATCACTTATCAGTTGGTGTGTGTACTCGCTTTTATGACTCTAAGTCCCTTATCTGGTGAATTTGGGCGGCGATACGCATGACGCACTTAAAGAGATTAGTCAGGTAATACGCAGTTTGCGGGCAGAGTAAGGCGATAGGTTGTACACATATTTGATGTGGGATTCTGCAGACAAAACAATATTCTCCTCGAAGGTTTCTACTACGCAGTAAGTTGCGCCTCCTCCCTGCAAAGAAAGCGTATGAGAGCAGAGGATACTGTTGCGGATTTTGCCTGCTCCCATAATTAACTTAAGAGTATGTTAACGAAATTTTCTGCGCTATACAGGGTGCATCAGAAACGCTGCGGCAAACTTCGATGGGTTGTAGAGAGCGTCTTGAGGAACAAATCTGGGATAGGAACCCGTGTACCGAAACGTCATCCATCTCCGCTGCAGAGCGTCGAAGTTACAGGCGGCGGTCCCTGCCGTTAGGCCACGCCGCCGGCAGCGAACGTGACTTTGTACGCTGACAGGCGTTAGTTTAGTTATGTCATGTTCCGTAGATCATTTTCCCGATTATCTTATCGATATAATGTGGAACAAGTCAGATTACTATATATATACATACACACATGAATAGTGCTAATATTAACATTACTGAAATTTTTAGTTCTACACATGCAACTACATTTAGAGGTACACCTTTTTTACCCTTTCTGAAACAGAAAGTCGTCCATGGAGTAGGAGCTGTCCAAAAGAAATGATTTTAAGCTAGATTTACAACTTGATCTGCTACCTGCCAGACACTTTATGTTGTTGGGCAAATGATCAAAGATTTTTGTTGCTGAATAATGTACTCCTTTTTGAGCAACTGACAGCTTCAATAACGGATAGGAAAGGTCATTTTTCCCTCTAGTGCTGTACTTATGAACATCACTGTTCTCCGCGAACTGAGATGCAACAGGAACGTCTCGTAATGTTTGTTATTTAGTGGTCGCGACTGATTTCCATTACCGCCAGTGGAGAAGCTGGAGCTAGTTGCTGCGTAGACAGTCCTCTCTCCTAGGAATGCAATGCTCTGTTCGCTTGGTAGATTACGGGTTTCCAACTACGGTTTATTTTTCTCCTGTATACCGATAATACTGGATGGTTTAGAGGGTTCCAGGAGTAAAATAAACAGCGGACGGTAACCTGTGTCCGAAACCGTCATCTACTGAGTCAACAGTGCATCGCATCAATAGGAGACAAGGCCGAAGGGATGGCCTAGTGGCAGGCGACGTCACCTAGGATACGCGAAGTCGGATGACGTTTCCGAAGTTGGATGACGTAGCGAAGTTGGATGGCGTTCCCTAAAACGGGTTTCCATCCTCGGTTTGTCCCTCAAGACGCCCTCTACAGGCCCTCTAAGTTTGTTGCAACATTTCTTGGACACTCTGTATATTGTAAGAGTATATCAGGACAGCGGAGATAAGAGAACCGCTCATCAACCGCGAAGTCGGGTGGGGCATCATGAAACTTCACTAAACACGATCCTGTTCCATTTCCTTTACCTTTTCCCCATGTGGAAATTGCCTCAGGCCAGAACTTGTCAGGAGTTTACGTTCAATGGTTAAATCGAATTATGCCGCAAGCTTACATTTTTCATGTGCACAATCCAATGCTAATGATGAAAGCTAATGCTGAAATTCGTATTACATCCCACAAAAATCGCTAGGATGGACCAGGAATCGAACCCTACACTTCTGCATTAGAGGTGTGATGTTAACTCACGTATCAACTGCAAAAGACATAGTACATCTATTTCAATTTGAGCTACATGTGTAATCCGTAGCTGCTCCATTTTCTCCAAAAGTAATTTACAGTAGCAGGATACCAGCAGCATGCCTGAGAACCTTTGGGATGACTGGAGAAGATAACATAAATTTCACTTCTTTTCTCTTGCACCAACAAATGTACCGAAATGTGTCTTTCGTGCCGAAATATGTCTGGTCAGCCCTCGAAATCGAGCCTTCACCTCTCGTGGGCAGTCAGTGCTCTATTGTTAAGGATAAGAGACTAAGATTTTTGAACCTACGGCAATCGCCAGTTGCCCACTCTCTCTGTGATAAAAAGCTATATGGAAAAAGCAATTCTATGTAGAAATTTCTGAAGTATGTAAAATTGACATCAAACATACACCACTTTTCACACTATTTTGTTTTGTGAATAGGCTTCAACAGAAAACCAAATAGTGTGCTTAGCGTCTTCTTTACAAAATTTCATAATACTCCATAACACTTACACAATATCACAGACCTATGCTCGTACCTGTAGACCACACTTAATACTTGAACCACACTTCCACAACGAAAATACTATAGCTCAAAGAATGCAGTCTTACCCTTATAACGAAACAACATACAATTGCACACGAAATAAAGCAGTAGAAAGTAAGGCTCAAGGCCATAACCACACTACGTTAGTTATAATTAGCTATAATCGTGTACAGAAAAAATCTAGTGCATCACATTCATGAATCGGAGCCTCTTTGTAGTTTCTAAATGCTAAAACCAATTTTTATGACCACCATAAGGTGCCAGAAACTTTTTTTGTAAAGATGAACGTTATTCCATCATGTATTACAATACATTTTCGACCTGTGGCAGTTTTCAGATGCAGTTACATCGATGAAATATGTTTCACAGCACAAAATAGCTTTTAAATACAGGGTGTTCGGAAACTCCCGTTACGAGCTTTTAGGAATATTATAGAGGGGAGTGAGTACATAATATTTTGAATAGGAGTCAAAAAATGGTTCAAATGGTTCTGAGCACTATGGGACTTAGCATCTGAGGTCATCAGTCCCCTGGACTTAGAACTACTTAAAACTAACTAACCTATGGACAGCACACACATCCATGCCCGAGGCAGGATTCGAACCTGCGACCGTAGCAGCAGCGCGGTTCCGGACTGAAGCGCCTAGGACCGCCTTTTTTTTAGCAATCATAAAATGCTTCTATCAGTTTTTTTATATAAGGCGATAACCAATGACCTTTGTAAAATAAAATCTTTCTGGGAAACATAAATAAGTGGACTTTTTTTGCATAATGGTGTAACAATAAAAACATAAACTGCTTCCATCAGTTTTTTTATATAACACGATGACCTTTATAAAATAAAATATTTCTGGGAAACGTAAATAAGTGGTCGTTTTTTTACGTAATAGTGAAAAAAATCCTGCTTCTGTCAGTACAAAACAATAACGGACCACGTTCCTCTTCTTGGGTGCGTAACTCGCTAATCCCGTTATAGCTCGCGTTGGTGTCGGGTACGTCTTCACGTGTGTTGGTGGATCCTCTCCACTGTCCTGGTCCTTTCTTGTTCTGATACTTATGGGCAATAATTACATTCTCCTACCCGGGACACCCCACCTGGGTGGGGGATCAAGCAAGGCACTCCCTAAAAAATTAGCGTAATATGTTCGATATCTCAGATGTCTCATAAGCTGTGAGTGATGTTCTTGTAGTAAGGCCCAAAGAGTCGAGTACATTCTTACTGCCGTCTCGGAAAATATAAAGCACCGTCAAACCTCGAATCCAAGTCACTGCGTTTGTCTTTGTTCGGGGATAATAGGTCATATCTGGGAGATCGCTCGGCCACAATGGCCGGCTGAATAGGAGTGCATTTACCGTTTCCGTTCTACTACGGTTGCAATTCTCATGTTTAACTCATTTAGTTCTGTTTGATGACTTCTATCAGGCGTGACGCAGTACAGTTATTAGGTAACAATTCGAAAGGATACATAACGGAACATCTATTTATCACCTAAGCAGATTTGTTTCTATTAACACTTAAACATTACGTGTTTATATTATTTCAAAGCCGGCCGTGGTGGCCGAGCGGTTCTAGGCGCTACAGTTTGGAGCCACGCGACCGCTACGGTCGCAGGTTCGAATCCTGCCTCGTGCATGGATGTGTGTGATGTCCTTAGGTTAGTTAGGTTTAAGTAGTTCTAAGTTCTAGGAGACTTATGACCACAGATGTTGAGTCCCAGAGCCATTTGAACCATTAATTCAAAACCAAAAACAACCTAACATAATGTACGTACAGAACAGTGCTGATGCATTACAATAGCGGCTCGATGCGGCAACCACGAAAGTTGTCGTAGACATTGTACCTACGAAACATGTTCTGGTTCACACTCTCCACCCCACCTGGTGTGTCTTCAATTTCTAATGCAGCGGCCAGAACTCGTGCCAGCAGATCTTTCTCTGCCTCTATCGGAGTCTGGTAAATTAAACTTCGCATACTACCCCACAAAAAGTAGAACATGCCATCCTGTCTACCCTATTGCATACCAGGAGGAGCAACTATGAGGCTTTTCTCTTTCCCTCGGCAGACGTGGGCACGTTACACATCTGAACTGAAACCGTCGTAGAATGTAAACGAGGGCTTCCTGTTTAAAATATTATGTACTCACTCCACTCTACAATTCCTAAAAAATTGTATCGGGAATTTACAAACACGCTATATAACGAAACATATATCATCGACGCAGCAGCATTTGAAAAGGGTTCAAAAATGGTTCAAATGGCTCTGAGCACTATGGGACTTAACTGCTCAGGTCATCAGTCCCCTAGAACTTAGAACTACTTAAACCTAACCAACCTAAGGACATCACACACATCCATGCCCGAGGCAGGATTCGAACCTGCGGCCGTAGCGGTCGCGCGGCTGCAGACTGTAGCGCCTAGAACCGCTCGGCCACTCCGGCCGGCATTTGAAAAGGGTCACAGGTCGAAAGCAGGCAGTAATGTGTTACACGATGGAATAAAGTTCAATTGAATACAAATTTTCCGACAGCCTATGGTATACAAAAACAGTGATTTTAACACATACGTACGTTACATTACCTCGCCTACAGTCTCTCCTCCATTCCTTTTGCCACATTCTGCTCCACCTGGCTGCCAGCACTTCCTCCCCTAGAATGAAGTAGACAGGGTATAACGGTGTCCCGGCAGAAGAGGGAATGATTGCTTTCGTCCGTCCACGTCGCGAAGAACGGCTGAGCTGCGGCCTACGCTCGGTACAGCGCAACATCTTCCCTGCAACTGCGTGGGCTTAAGTTGACTGCTCTCTAAAGGCCCGTATCCGGTTCCATTTCCCGTCCAGTACGGCCCTAATCTCGTTTCAGAGTGTTCTTGGCTGCTGGAGGCTATAAATCTGGATCCGAGAGAATAATTCAACTAAGTCGTTCTCTGCTACATCCTGTCCTGAAAGATTACTTCATCGTGGTAGGCATGACAATTTCAGCAAAAACTGACAAATTGCAGGCATAATCTTAATGGCGGCCCATGGCGCTCATTGCAATCTCTGGTGGAGTATTACAGTAGAGCCTGGGTGAAATTAATGTACCATCAACAACGATGACGTCTTGGATTAAGCATTAGCTCGGGTGGTCAAAAGAATGGGCGATAAAAATCGGTGCGGGTTTTTCGAAAGAAAGAGTTCGCTTTTTCGAAAAAATGCTTCGGTGTCGAAGACTCACAAATAAACATCACCGCTGTGACCTATAGTGAGCAGGACTGATTCTCCAGTGTCCTTTTTACTAAACATTTAGAGGTAAACTGAAGCGTCACGTAAAAAAAACGAAGTCTTTTGTGAAAGATTCTAAACTTTTTTTAAAAAATATTGGTGACATTCGATGTCAAGTCATTATTTATTAACATCCCAGTACCAGATACCATGGAGATCATTGGGGCGGGCCGGTATGGCCGCGCGGTTCTATGCGTTTCAATCTGGAACCGCGTGACCGCTACGGTCGCAGCTTCGAATCCTGCCTCGGACATGGATGTGTGTGATGTCCTTAGGTTAGTTAGGTTTAAGTAGTTCTACGTTCTAGGGAAATGATGACCTCAGATGTTGAGCCCCATAGTGCTCAGAGCCATTTGAACCATTTTTAGATCATTGGGGTAAACTTGCTCCTGTTATATGTGACCGGGTCGAATTATTTTAAATACAAGAAGGAATTCTATGAAGAATATGACATGGTTACTATGGGCTCAGCTTCGTCGCCCGGAGCAGTTGACATTTTAGTGGCGCATTTCGAACAAAAAGCATAAAGTAATGCGGAAATAAAATCATCTTATTGGATGCGTGTTGTATGACTACATAAATTCCATGATTTTCTGAACAACGTTCTCCGAAATTCAGCTTCACCCCATTGATGAGAAGGGACGCCGGCCTCCAGTTTTTAGACGCGTTGATCTACAGAAGACGTAACAATACACCAGGACACAGAGTTTGTCGAAAACCTACCAACACAACCGGGTACCTAGACGTCACCACGCACCACACCCTGCCCCGAAGCAAGCTGCTCCGAACACACCGTTGTCGTGTACGTTCCGCATCAGTGGCAGTAAGAGCTTGCAGTTACTCAGGGAAACATGAATGGTCGACGGCTGTGATGACCTTCAAACGAAGCGGTAATGATAATAATGCAAACAAGAAGAACGAGAAACCTCCTGCACATTCTGTATGGTTACCGTTTGTGACTAGAGAAACTACCACATAGGCAGAATCTTTTGGAAGACTTGTTTAAAGAGTACGTTTTTCAGTCAACGCAAGATAAAAGACTTCTAAACGAACGTGCTTCACCGCCTCTACACTGTGATAGTATATGAAGTGACGCATGGTTGTGGCACAGTACGAGTATATACCGACGAAACAGGAAGGGGAGTAAAAGAACGTGTTAAAGAGCACGAACTCTACATACATTTTTAAGATAAAACGCAAAGTCAGCGGCAGTAGATGACCAAGAAGAATGTGACTAAGAACATGGGCGCGCTAACCAGAGAAGGTAATATTTATAGAAGGCAAGTTCGGGAATCAGTCAAAATATTAAAGAATGAGTACCATTTCAACAGAGATAACGACTACAGGCTTCCGTCTTCGTGGCTTCCCGGTATCACGGAAGTAAACATCCAGCCACGCAGAGCGAGGAACGTAAACAGCATTCAGGAAACGACCGAGACGGCACAACAATAATATTCTAGATTCCTCTTTCAATAGCTGCTTGCAGTATTTACCATTAATGATGGCCCAACCTGAAGATTTGTACCGAGTAACTTCACTACTGGGAATAAAAATGGAAAAATAGCCTTTTATAAGCGAACGCGAGATTGTCTTTCGACGGCGTTCAGGCGGCTAATAAGACTTTGGAACAATTTTTTTTTTTTTTTTTCGTAATGCGGGACCACAGTCATAATATATTTCTTTAACGTCAGTACCGCCATTAGACTGTTGTTTATTTACAGTGTTACATTTACACTTACGCAATCATGATTTCGGCTTCAAAGTGTCATTATCAAGTGTTTTCTGAAAGAAGATTAGACAGTAACAGTGAAATACATAACAATTGATATAACCAAATAAGAATCCATATTTATAGTGCCTACTTACAAGTGTTACAAATTGCCTAAGATGACATACTGTCGTATTAAAATACACTATTAGACACATTATCTAAGAGTCAATATTTCAAGCAGAGCCTACTGCTTTGTTTCACCACTGAATGTACCATCTTGACTGAGTGACAGTTGGCTAAGTGTCAAATTGTCTTGGTCAAAGAAATTCCTGTTACAAGCAGGTGCTTTTATTTAATCTTTGGACTCAGTGTCCGGTAGAATAGGAAAGGTTAGGAGCAATTTATCTTCTTTGGTAGTTGTTACATCTTTGCAGTACTTGTTTATCGTAGTAGACAATGAAGTTGCCTGCTCGTAAACATAAACAGTAGCAGACCTCTCGATTATGTACAAGACATGTTTCACGTAGCTATGTTATTTGCACTTATTCCTAAGTAACATTCTACCACATATAACAGGTTTTACACGCCAGATTATATGTACATCATAAATCTCGCTTCAAACCTCACTGGTTAATGAATGAGTGAGTAGAATAAGTAATTGCACTGTATTGTATTAATTCTGAATTGAGTCAAAATTACACAACTTAGAGTTGACCATGTGTTGATTTCACGTACAAAGCTGTATATTTACCTACTGAAATGTGCTTTAAACAACGTCAATGATTAGCTGGACTGTTACATTCATGGATGCCGCGAATATTATCGAGAGGTCTGTTACTGTTTATGTATATGAGCAGGCAAATTCATTGTATACTAACATATACAGGTACTCCAAAGATGTAACAACTACCAAAGAAAATAAATTGCTCCTAACCTTTCCTATCATACCGGACACTCGGCCCAAAGATTAAAAAAAAACATCTGCTTATAAATGGAATTTCTTTGACCAAGACAATTTGACACTTAGCCGACTATCATTCACTCAAGATGGTATACTCAGTGATGAAACAAAGCAGTAGGCTCTGCCAGAAATATCGACCCTTGTACAATGTGTCTAATAGTGTATTTTAAATACGACACTATGCCATCTTAGGCGCTGTATAACAGTTAAAACACTTGATAATGGCACATTCAAGCCGAAATCATGATTGTGCAAGTGTAAATGTAATACTGTAAATAAGCCGGCCGTTGTGGCCGAGCGGTTCTAGGCACTTTAGTCTGGAACTGCGCGACCGCTACGGTCGCAGGTTCGAATCCTGCCTCGGGCATGGATGTGTGTGATGTCCTTAGGTTAGTTAGGTTTAACTAGTTCTAAGGTCTAGGGGACTGATGACCTCAGATGTTGAGTCCAATAGTTCTCAGAGCCATTTGAACCATTTTCAATACTGTAAATAAACAAGTCTAATGGCGGTACTGACTTTAAAGAAGTCTTTGGAAGTCGCCTTCAGAAATATTAAGCCATGCTGGCTATAGCTGCTCTATAGCCGTCGATAATTGCGAAAGTGTTGCCTGCGTGGGATTTTGTGCACGAACTGACGTCTCCATTGCGTCCCATAAATGTTCGCTGGGAATCATATCGGCCACCTCGGTAGCCACATCATTCGATCAAACTGTCCAGAATTTCTTCATACCAATCGCGAACAATTCTGGCCTGGTGACATAGTGCATCGTCATTCGTGGAAATTTCATCGTCGTCTGGGAACATGAAGTCCATAAATGGCTGCAAATAGTCTCCAAGTAGCTGAATACAACCAGGATCCAGTCCATTCCATGTAAACACAGCCCGCACCATTAGGGAGCCACCACTGGCTTACACGGTGCTTTGTTGACTACTTGGATCCATGTCTTCGTGGCGTCTGCGACACATTCGAACCTTACCATCAGCTCTTACCAACTGAAATCGGGACTCATATGACGAGGCCACGGTTTTCCAGTCGTCTAGGCTCCAACCGACATGGTCACGAGCCAAGGAGAGGCGCTACACACGATGTACTGATAGCAAAGGCACTCGAATCGGTCGTCGGCTGCCATAGCCCATTAACGCCACATTCCGCAGCACCGTCCTAACGGATCCGTTCGTCGTACGTCCCACATTGATTTCCACGATTATTTCACACAGTGCTGCTTGTCTGTTAGCAATGACAACTCTACGCAAATGCCACTGCTGTCAGTAGTTAAGTGAAGGCCGTCGGCCACTGCGTTGTCCGTTGTGAGAGGTAATGCTTGAAATTTGGTATTCTCGGCACACTCTTGACACTCTGTTTCTCGGAATATTGAATTTCCTAACGATTTCCGAAACGGAATGTCCAACGCTGCTAGTTCCAACTACTACGAGGTGCATTCAAGTTCTAAGCCTCCGATTTTTTTTCTAATTAACTACTCACCCGAAATCGATGAAACTGGCGTTACCTCTCGACGTAATCCCCCTGCAGACGTACACATTTGTCACAACGCTGACGCCATGATTCGATGGCAGCGGCGAAGGCTTCTTTAGGAGTCTGTTTTGACCACTGGAAAATTGCTGAGGCAATAGCACCACAGCTGGTGAATGTGCGGTCACGGAGAGTGTCTTATCATTGTTGGAAAAAGCCAAAAGTCACTAGGAGCCAGGCGAGTAGGGAGCATGAGGAATCACTTCAAAGTTGTTATCACGAAGAAACTGTTGCGTAACGTTAGCTCGATGTGCGGGTGCGTTGTCTTGGTGAAACAGCACACGCGCAGCCCTTCCCGGACGTTTTTGTTGCAGTGAAGGAAGGAATTTGTTCTTCAAAACATTTTCGTAGGATGCACCTGTTGCCGTAGTGCCCTTTGGAACGCAGTAGGTAAGGATTACGCCCTCGCTGTCCCAGAACATGGACACCATCATTTTTTCAGCACTGGCGGTTACCCAAAATTGTTTTGGTGGCGGTGAATCTGTGTGCTTCCATTGAGCTGACTGGCGCTTTGTTTCTGGATTGAAAAATGGCATCCACGTCTCATCCATTGTCACAACCGATGAAAAGAAAGTCCCATTCATGCTGTCGTTGCGCGTCAACATTGCTTGGCAACATGCCAAATGGGCAGCCATGTGGTCGTCTGTCAGCATTCGTGGCACCAACCTGGATGACACTTTTCGCATTTTCAGGTCGTCATGCAGGATTGTGTGCACAGAACCCACAGAAATGCCAACTCTGGACGCGATCTGTTCAACAGTCATTCGGCGATCCACCAAAACAATTCTCTCCACTTTCTCGATCATGTTGTCAGACCGGCTTGTGCGAGCCCGAGGTTGTTTTGGTTTGTTGTCACACGATGTTCTGCCTTCATTAAACTGTCGCACCCACGAAGCCACTTTAGACACATCCATAACTCCATCACCACATGTCTCCTTCAACTGTCGATGAATTTCAATTGGTTTCACACCACGCAAATTCAGAAAATGAATGATTGCATGCTGTTCAAGTAAGGAAAACGTCGCCATTTTAAGTATTTAAAACAGTTCTCATTCTCGCCGCTGGCGGTAAAATTCCATCTGCCGTACGGTGCTGCCATCTCTGGGACGTATTGACAATGAACGCGGCCTCATTTTAAAACAATGCGCATGTTTCTACCTCTTTCCAGTCCGGAGAAAAAAAATCGGAGGCCTTAGAACTTGGATGCACCTCGTATTCCGTGTTCAAAGTGTGTTAATTCACGTCGTGCATCCATAATCACATCGAAAACCTTTTCACACGAATTACGTGAGTGCAAATGATAGCTCCGCCAATGCACTGCCCTTTTATATCGCGTGTACGTGATACTACTGCCATCTGTATATGTGCATGTCGCTATGCCATGACTTCTGTCATCTCAGAGTATATCTGCGCAGTTAAATATTTTTTTTAACTTTTAGACAGTTATTCCAAAAAATAGTTTTACATTAAAATTCATAGCACCAATACCTATTGATAGAATTTATCTTTGAGCCTTGATATCGATATTACGTCGACTGGATGCATACTTCTCTACCCCTAACTCTTATACGTTCTAGACCAGAGATGCAAAGACCGCAGCCAGCCTTTGATGATATGATCCCTGCCCGTTCCTCAGCATTCATTCTTATAGTTTTTTTTTTCTTTTTTACTCCTCTTTCACTTCCTCCCGGGAAGGATAGGCGGACCATAGTAGCACTTAGTTCCTTTGAGAATACATTCTTGTAACTATATTTGTTAAATAAAGTGAACATTTGTGTAATAAATGATACCCGCGGTACTAGCAAGTCTATACACCCTTCTTCTAGACTATACAGTTATCACTATAACCTTAATAGAGCTTTTAAGCAGATATTCCCTTTTTATGTGAGTCTGGGGTGGGAATTCACGTTCACTGCTGCGCAATTGCTCTACAGCTTAATATTTGTGCTTCGGATTATTCCAAACATACAAGCGGACTGCCCGTTTTGCAGGTGTTTGAATTAAAGAGAGACTCGTAAAATCGTCGCTGAGGGAAACAGTACTTCAGCTTCCTGCAAGACATCACAATGCTGTAGGGAGCATAGCCCAAGTTGGCGACATGTTTCTTTTCTTTCGCATCGCCGAGTAGGAAACAACACAAATGTTCTCCGAATAATGTGAGGGAGACTTGTGGGATCGGACTGAAGACTTTCTGGCAACAACAAAAAAGTGAAGTACAGACAGAGAGAGAGAGAGACCAGTAGTTCTACGTTTTCTGATAAATATAATTCCATGTGTGTGATGGGAACGCCTTTATTCACGATATGCAAACGACCTGGCACACAGCTTTTATAGGCCACTGAGGTTGCCCCCAGACGCTGTAGTAGAATACAGAGAGATCACACTGTTATCAAATTGTTACTAAATGCAGAAAAGACTTGTATACGATGAACCCTTGGTACGAAGATTAGCAACTGGTCCTCAAAATAAACAAATAAATGCGATAAGTACGGTAGGCTTGTATTAATTTCCGAATTAGTTATTATTTATTTCTCCAGATACTATTGGTTTCAACAACATCGGGCTATTGTATCAAACTGCAATAGGTTTACATCGGGATCAACTCATTTGTATACGTATTCAGTTACACATCGTCTTCAGCAAATCCCATTACGAAATAGTCTTTAGGGATGTGGAACTTATGATTAACACGGAAAGGCTGTCACTGTTGGTTACTTGTAGACTAACAACAAGTTATAACAAGTGTTATCTACTCACATTGACAACTATGGTAATTGCTTCTAAGTTACTTTATATACACTGAAGAGCCAAAGAAAATGGTACACCCGTGGGGCCCCCGCGAGCACGCAGAAGTGCCGCAACACGGCTAGAGGGAACTGACTGTTCGTAAATCCGTAAGAGTACGAGGGGGTAGAGATTTCAGAACGGCACGTTGCAAGGCATCCCAGAGATGCTCAATAATGTTCATGCCTGGGGAGTTTGGTGGCCAGTGGAAGTGTTTAAACTCAGAATAGAGTTCCTGGCACCACTCTGTAGCAATTCTGCAATTCTGGACGTGTGGAGTGTCGCCTTGTTCTGCTGGAACTGGCCAAGTCCGTCGGAATGCACAATGGACATGAATGGATGCAGGTTATCAGACAGGACGCTTACGTACGTGTCACCTGTCAGAGTCGTATCTAGACGTATCAGGGGTCCCATATCACTCAAACTGCACAATCCCCACACCATTACACAGCCTCCACCAGTATGAACAGTCTCCTGCTGACATGCAGCGTTTATGGTTCAAATGGTTCAAATGGCGCTGAGCACTATGCGACTCAACTTCTGAGGTCATAAGTCCCCTAGAACTTAGAACTACTTAAACCTAACTAACATAAGGACATCGCACACATCCATGCCCGAGGCAGGATTCGAACCTGCGACCGTAGCGGTCGCGTGGTTCCAGACTGTAGCGCCTATAACCGCTCGGTCACTCCGACCGGCGCAGCGTTTATGGATTCACGAGGTTGTCTCCATACCCGTACACATCCATCCGCTCGATACAATTTGAAACGAGACTCGTCCGACAAGGGAACATGATTCCAGTCATCAACAGTCTAGTGTCGGTGTTGACGTGCTCAGGCGAGGCGTAAAGCTTTGTGTCGTGCAGTCACCAAGGGTACACGACTGGTCCTTCGGCTCTGCAAGTCCATATCGATGACGTTTCGTTGAATGGTTCATACGCTGACGCTTGTTGATGGCCCAGCATTGAAACCTGCAGCAATTTGAGGAAGGGTTGCACATCTGTCTCGTTAAACGATTCTCTTCAGTCGTCGTTGGTCCCATTATTGCGGGATCTATTTCCGGCTGCAGCGATGTCAGAGATTTCGTCTTATTCCTGATATTCATGGTACACTCGTGAAATCCCCCGTTCATCACTACTTCGGAGATGCTGTGTCCCATCGCTCGTGCGCCGACTCTAACATCACGTTCAAACTCGCTTAAATCCTGATAACCTGCCATTGTAGGAGCAGTAACCGATCTAACAACTGCGGCAGACACTTGTTGTCTTATATAGGCGTTGCCTTCCGCAGCGCGGTATTCTGGCTGTTTACATATCTCTTTATCTGAATACGTATGCCTGTACCAGTTTCTTTGGCGCTTCAATGTGTATTGCTTAACTGACGTACTCTGTCGCGTTTTTCCTGACTGTATGTGAAGTCTAGTGTCACGACCTACAGCAGGGCTTTTGATACAGCTGTAGATGCTTGTGCTACCCGTGCGAAACCTTCAAAAAGATCGGTTTCTTCTGCTGTACCACACCCACACAGTGACAAAGAGAGACAGAGAGAGAAATTCAGAGGGCGACAGAGAAAGACAGAACTGGGAGGCTGGTAACAAATCTATGTGGATTACATAATGTAATCTCGTTACCCTAAAGTAAAGTAAAGTGAAGTGAAAACGTGGAGAACAGAAACGTGTATGGTGTCGGTGACCAGAGCATTAAATGAGATGTACGTCGATTTCGTGAAACATGAAGTCAACTTTAAGAGAAACTATCGCATATTTTGAGTCTGGAATCGCGCGACCGCTACGGTCGCGGGTTCGAATACTGCCTCGGACATGGATGTGTGTGATGTCCTTAGGTTAGTTAGGTTTAAGTAGATCTGAGTTCTAGGGGACTGATGACGTCAGACGTTAAGTCCCATAGTGCTCAGAGCCATTCGAACCATTCAAATTCGCATATTTTGAATTGTTATCGTGTTGGCCCATAATGGAGACACTGAAGAAATGTGTGGCGAACGCTACATGGAGCTTTCTGTTAATCTATTTGACACGAGAACGGCGGATTTATTGAAAATAGCCAGACTACAGGAACGAGAACGTAAGAGAGGACAGAGGTGTTTTCCTGAAGTAGATTCGCAGACAAGAAAGAAGACTAGAAAACATTTGGAAGAACTTCAATATCGGATAGCATGTACGTGAAATTCTATATGTTTCGCAGCTTATGAACATTTTAGCAAAACGGCCCAGTGGGTGAGGTATGAAGAAACTGCTAACATCATACGTTAATAACATTTTTCGAAGAGGAAATGTTGTGTACGTGGACTGTGGACTGTGAACGAACTGTGCAGAAGGGAGAAAAGGTTTATAATGTATTCGGCCTTATCAGAGATGTAATCTTCTTACTTTGCTGAGGTCACCGGGCTGCGGCTGCGGCGAGATACCGAGTGATCTCTGCGCCGTTATCGTCCTTGCAACTGAGTTATCAGGCAATTTATAAGGGCATGGCGTAACTTTTAGTGCTGTGACTTTATCAGTAAATGTGCATATCACACATTCCAAGCAGGCTTGCACTCTTGTTACTATTGGTTAGTTGGCTGATTTAGGGGAGGAGGGCGGGGGGAGGGGACCAAACAGCGAGGTCATCAGTCCCATCGGATTGGGGAAGGATGGGGAAGAAGGTCGGCCGCTCCCTTTCAAAGGAACCATCCCGGCATCTGTCTGAAGCGATTTAGGGAAATCACGGGAAACATACGTCAGGATAGTCGGACGCGGGTTTGAACAGTCGGCCTCCCGATTGAGAGTCCACTGTCCTAACCGCTGCGCCATCTCGCTCGGTCTTTTACGATAATCTCGTGTTTATCGAATAACTTTTGGTACAGTCTTATCCACTGCTTCCCTATCGATAATTAATACCCTCATTTTTCACCTCTTAACGCGGGACGCCTGTGGTCGAGGACCGCCCTACGCAGCGATAACGACACCGGGTTGCAAGGACGAGAACAGCTCAGAGATCACACGGCATCTCGCCACAGCCACAGCCCTGGTGACGTCAGCTAGGTAAGAAGATTACGTCTCTGGCCATAGGTTCAAGTTAACATCACGTGTGAAGTACCATCTGTTGCAGTACTTGTACAGGCATTGGCGTTAACTTCCCTAGTGAGAATTACTATTAGCGCCAACGGAAATGTTTTAGTGTAGTCAGTTAATATTCAAGACAGAGTTGATAGAGAAAAGTATTTAACTTTACTTAAATAAAAAGATGGATTCAGCGAGCACAGAAAAACGTCTTGCAGAAGGAATTTCGTACAATAATACGACGAGGGCGTACTGAAAAGTAATGTCTCCGAACTTTTAATGTGAAAACTCTTAAAGGTTTTTAAATAAAACAATTTTTTTCTTCATGGCTACATATTTATTTCTCAACTTAGACACCCGGGCAGCCAACACATCTCTCCCAGCGAGAGACCGCTTTGTTGATACCTTCGTCGCAGAATATTTAACTTGTCAGAACCACAGCCTCACCTCTGCTTGCATCGTTTCATCACTGTGAAAGTGAATTCTTCTAAGGCGTTCTTCAAGTTTGACGAAAGGACGAAAATCGGATGGGGTCAACCGGGACTGTATGGAGGATGACCGATGACAGCGAAGCCAAGGCATCAAATTGTTGCAGATGTCGCAACGTTTGTGTGCGGTCTGACATTGTCATATTTCCCGATGTGGAGACGGACTCTTCGAATTCGTGCTTCCAGTTTCCTGAGGGCCTCGCAGTACCTCGAGCTAGTTACGTTACACACCGACATGTTACACGCAAAAATTCGCAGCCCTCTAGCGGCAGAGGGCTGAAAATGTACAGGCATTAAGAGTAAAGATGTAGATTGTTAATAAGGTTTGATTTATTTAAAAAGCTTTAGGCGTTTTCAATTAAAAAAATACGAAGGCATTACCAAAAATGGTTCAAATGGCTCTGAGCACTATGGGACTTAACTTCTAAGGTCATCAGTCCCCTAGAACTTAGAACTACTTAAACCTAACTAACCTAAGGACATCAAACACATCCATGCCCGAGGCAGGATGCGAACCTGCGACCGTAGCGGTCGCGAGGTTCCAGACTGTAGCGCCTAGAACCGCTCGGCCACCACGGCCGGCCGAAGGCATTACCTTCCAGCCCACTGTCGTATAAATATAGTTAAATCCTAGTGTTCAAATTAATTCTTGGACATGGATTGCTTAAAATTAAAGATAATGTTTTTGATTGCTGTTTAAATTTGCGTGATCGTAAATAAGGACAATAAACAAGTTCAGCTGTTATCAGAATACTTCTTGTAACTTTAACTTCAAACACAACAGTTTTTGGTTCTCAGTTCACGCACGCTTTTGCTGGCAATCGCCTCGTGTAGCTTACAGTGTACTTTAAATATGTCCTATGTACTTGTGGAGTGTTCCTACGTGCCACGTGTAAAGGCTACGCAATTTAAAGAGAAACTGCCGAAGAATCACCTTATTCAAGTACAATAAATCAAGTCTAAGAGTTTACAAAAAAAAACAACAGAAAGTAGCTTTGGTGTTACAGAAAGGTAGAGATTCAGCAGTATTGATGGTAACAAAGATTAAGCATAAGGTTGAGTTGTTACAGCAGAAAGTAACACAGGGATTAATTATTTTATATACATTTTTCAGGCAACTTAAAGGATAAAATGTCTTATAACCCCTACGAAAGTGTAAAAGAAACTTCAACATCGCAGCGCGTCAGCAGTCGTTGGTTAATATATTAAAAAACTAAAAACCCGCCTCGATTGCGAAAAAAGCACCTAGTGTTAAGTGTTAATCCAGGTTTCGGCGTAGATAACTACACCTTCTTCAGAACAACAATAAAACCCACAAGTGCCTAAGATCGAGGAGGGTTTTTAGTCTTTTTTTTTTTTTTTTTTTTTTAATATGTAACAGAAACGCTCGTGAAACTTAAATGGGTATCCTTAAGAGAAAGATGACGTAGTTCTCGTGAAGCCCAGTTGAAGTGCGACGTTTTTGCTCCGACCATTGTACATCCCACAAAGGAGTAGTGTAAATCACCTAAAACTTTCAAATTTTGCGAAAATGGAAAGTGCTACTTATGTACAGTTTTCACAGAATGGATTGGTAATCAGGGGCTCGTATTGTTAGCCAATCAACAGGTTGCAATACTTGGAGAGTGCATTTTTTGTGCAAACATACATTTGTTTAAGTGGATCATTGACATTAACTCACTAAAAGTAGGATAAATTAGAATGCCGGTTCTGTTTGTTGCAGGATTCTAGTGCGACTCTTTTACGAGATATCGTATTTTGAAATGTTCTCACAGCGACACTTGCACAATACCTGTGATAGCACAAGCTGAAGAACTACCCAACTGCATGCACTAGTTATGTGGTTTCTGACCAAAATGACAACCAGCAACGGCAATACACTCTAGCATTTCATCGCAGATGTCCGAGCAGGCTGGAGTAATACATTGTCGCATATCATTGGGTGTAGTAGGTATGTCCTTGTAGATAGCATCTTTCAACTTTCCGTACAGAAGAAAGTCTACAGGCGTCAGATCCGAGGAACGGGCCGCCCAAGGTACAGGTCCTCTGCGTCCAGTCCAACGATTTGATGGAAACATTTCGTGAAGATATGCCGTAGTACTTCGTGCAATATGGGCTGGACAGCCATCATGTTGGTACCACACGTTCCTTTTAGCCTGCAGAGGACGTCTACTAGCATCCGTGGAAGATGATCTGTTAGAACGATGTGAAACTTGTACGCGTTCAGTGTGCCGTCTATGAAACACGGACCTATGAGCTGAAAGTTCACTATTCGACATCACACGTTTACACTCCATGCACGGTGACGTTCTACTTGACTAAACCGGCAGGGATTGTCAACAGCCAATAGTGCATGTTTCGGCAATTTACCTGGCCATGATTGGTAAATGTGGCTTCATCACTAAACAAGATACATGCCACATCCTGTCTTAATGGCCAATTACGGAAATTAACACGGATTTCATAATCGTTTCCATGCACATCTTGATGGAGAGAGATATATGATAGGGATGGAAACTACACTCCTGGAAATGGAAAAAAGAACACATTGACACCGGTGTGTCAGACCCACCATACTTGCTCCGGACACTGCGAGAGGGCTGTACAAGCAATGATCACACGCACGGCACAGCGGACACACCAGGAACCGCGGTGTTGGCCGTCGAATGGCGCTAGCTGCGCAGCATTTGTGCACCGCCGCCGTCAGTGTCAGCCAGTTTGCCGTGGCATACGGAGCTCCATCGCAGTCTTTAACACTGGTAGCATGCCGCGACAGCGTGGACGTGAACCGTATGTGCAGTTGACGGACTTTGAGCGAGGGCGTATAGTGGGCATGCGGGAGGCCGGGTGGACGTACCGCCGAATTGCTCAACACGTGGGGCGTGAGGTCTCCACAGTACATCGATGTTGTCGCCAGTGGTCGGCGGAAGGTGCACGTGCCCGTCGACCTGGGACCGGACCGCAGCGACGCACGGATGCACGCCAAGACCGTAGGATCCTACGCAGTGCCGTAGGGGACCGCACCGCCACTTCCCAGCAAATTAGGGACACTGTTGCTCCTGGGGTATCGGCGAGGACCATTCGCAACCGTCTCCATGAAGCTGGGCTACGGTCCCGCACACCGTTAGGCCGTCTTCCGCTCACGCCCCAACATCCTGCAGCCCGCCTCCAGTGGTGTCGCGACAGGCGTGAATGGAGGGACGAATGGAGACGTGTCGTCTTCAGCGATGAGAGTCGCTTCTGCCTTCGTGCCAATGATGGTCGTATGCGTGTTTGGCACCGTGCAGGTGAGCGCCACAATCAGGACTGCATACGACCGAGGCACACAGGGCCAACACCCGGCATCATGGTGTGGGGAGCGATCTCCTACACTGGCCGTACACCACTGGTGATCGTCGAGGGGACACTGAATAGTGCACGGTACATCCAAACCGTCATCGAACCCATCGTTCTACCATTCCTAGACCGGCAAGGGAACTTGCTGTTCCAACAGGACAATGCACGTCCGCATGTATCCCGTGCCACCCAACGTGCTCTAGAAGGTGTAAGTCAACTACCCTGGCCAGCAAGATCTCCGGATCTGTCCCCCATTGAGCATGTTTGGGACTGGATGAAGCGTCGTCTCACGCGATCTGCACGTCCAGCACGAACGCTGGTCCAACTGAGGCGCCAGGTGGAAATGGCATGGCAAGCCGTTCCACAGAACTACATCCAGCATCTCTACGATCGTCTCCATGGGAGAATAGCAGCCTGCATTGCTGCGAAAGGTGGATATACACTGTACTAGTGCCGACATTGTGCATGCTCTGTTGCCTGTGTCTATGTGCCTGTGGTTCTGTCAGTGTGATCATGTGATGTATCTGACCCCAGGAATGTGTCAATAAAGTTTCCCCTTCCTGGGACAATGAATTCACGGTGTTCTTATTTCAATTTCCAGGAGTGTATGTCGATGGAGGCTGCGTAGGACACTTGCCTGACTCATGCCACGTCCTCGTGCTATTGCGCAGGAGCTAGCCTGCGGATCAACTGCAAAACCAGCAATAACATTAATTTCCCTCTCTTCTGTCGTCACTTGTTACCATCTGTTGTCTAGGTGTTATACTACCACTTTCACGTAATTGGTTGAAGAGGTTGACAAATAATTGCCGAGATGGTTGACATCTGTTGGAATATCTCGCCGTATGTATCGTATAAGAACTAACTGCAATCTTCGTACACTCTCCCTACACCATGAGCACATCGGCTTCTTCTGCGTCGGTAAATACCATAGTCCACTCACGGCCTACAGCTTGGACTGACACCCACTGACTGACTAACAAGTCACAATGCACTCGAAGAACACACAAGCACACACTGTAAGCAAACATAACATCGTACCTAGCAATTATGCAACTTGGATGGCACAAACAAGCGTGTCTTAGAAACTAATACGATATCTCGTAAACGATCCCCATTGGAATGTGAATATATGACCAATGCTCACCACAAGACTGTATGTCCCTGGTGGCGTTATGGTAACGTGATGCCGTAAGATGAGTTTATAAGCGGAACACAGGAATATGAGGAATCATTCTAGCAACCATACGGACCTAAAATGCGGGAATTAACTGATACAAGCGTCTTTGACAAAGGTAAGTCGCATGGAAACGAGAATCTCTGAAAGCCTAAGGTGGTCGGCTGTCCCCATGGTACTGTCAAGAGAAACTGATTGAAGGACGGTGAAACAACGAGCAGGCGACAAGGTGTTGGGCGTACATTGTAAAGAATCATATTATTAATATTTTTCCCGTTCTTTTCTTTATATATATATATATATATATATATATATATATATATATATATTTGTACCAGAGATAATATTGACATACAAACAAAACAAGTAGAGATACGCTCTTCAACTGATTAATCTTCCCCTGTTTGTCTCTAAAAGTGATAGTGGGCGGACGTATTTCGAGTTCCGCCGAGCTAATACTGTTAAAAAATGTGTATACCAACCGTACATCAAAGAAGTGTTACAGAAAGTTTTGGGAAAGCAAAGTTTATTCGTACATTCATATTCTGTTCATCACTTCGCGCGCACCCAGAATCCTGCATCAAGAGGATCGAAGTAAACAAGAAGAATTTGCGTGAGCAGAGCAGGGGCAATCCGGAACCAGTATTGCCATACCAATCTCTATACACAATAGCGATAACAGGAAGAGGATGTACGTAAATTGACGAAAGTTAATCAAATCATGTATTGAGTATTGAAGGTCTGTAGATATTAATGCCATCGAAAGTTCACTCAGGATATGAGTACTTTCCAATTTCTTTCAATTATTCTTTCTAAATTTCTTTTTTAATTATTTAAGCAGCAATTTTTAATTTCCTTCCATTATATATTATATTTTACGCACGCCCCCCTATTCACTCAGACACTATTCAATGGCGACCGTTCAAAGGATGGTGCCGAGCGGAATATCAACACACCTTTCAATTGTTGAGAGAAAATTTTTTTGAGATAAATGGTCCATATTACCTGTGCAAGAAGCTAATGGGGTTTTTGCTGCGTTTGTTACATGTCCGTGAGGTTGGGAATAATAAAAACGTGAAGGAGCAAATTAAAATTAAATTCTGCCTACAAACGATACACGCCACGAACGCTGATTTAAACGGTAAAGGGTGGAAGCTGCTACGCTGTATGCTTATATGGCAGTGCTTGGCGCGGTCTCTCTCTTTTCCTTCCAATTAATATCCCTTATGGAAAGTGCATTTCTGTAGGAAGGACAAAAATTTGTATAAAGTCAACATTAAAGGGCAAAATAATTCAGTCACATTCTGTTTGACTGTATCATACAATAATTAGGTTCATTAACGAATATGATATAAAACTGCTTTAATTGAAAAGTACCGATACAAACAAAACTTCGTTTTTGAAAATCATTTTTTTTTCATAATTTTGTTCAACATTGTTCACAATGGAGTAAAAGGAAATGGCCATTGTTGAAAATTCGTTAAAAAATGCAACATGCCAAGATGTCGGAAATCCGAGCTTGGCAACAGTTGAAGGTAACGCGCCAACTCGTGAACTGGCCGATGGCAACCAAACAACGATGTTGGCGTCCCACTATTAAAAAACGATGACACTGGTAATACAACTAATCATGATGTCACTTTTATGACGCTCCATGAGACGATTTCTCAGGTCTCATTGGGAAACATTTTTTCAAATAGTGAAACTGAAGCGCGTGACAGCGAAAATTCCTTTGATTATTTGCTCACAAGGTCGCGAACGCAAGCACAGGAAACAGTTCACAAAAGCAATGTAAATACTAGGGAGACACAACTCATGCAACTAATAACACTACAGTTTGCACAGCAAAATCAGGCATTTAACGATTTCAAGAATAGTCAACAGTTCAGTGAGGTGAGCAAAACTGTACGCACTGAATTATCTGACGAATTATCCGGGAAGTTCACAGAGCTCGGTAAACAACCAAAACAAGAAATAATTACCAACATATCCCGCAATATAAATACATTAACGGAAAAAGTATCATCCGTAGACTATAAACAGGAACAACTTCAGGTGAGTTACAAAACCTTAGTGAAGCATATTGTCAAATTCAGGAGACGCAATCCGAAGTGGATGCATCGGTAAAAAATGTGACGAACGCAGTCAGCGAGCTACAAGACGTATGCAAAAACCTACCTACAAAAATACACAAGTTGCGTCTAAGAGTAGATCAGTTAATTTTAGAGTCAGAATTTGCCAAAGAACAGAGAGATAAGTTATGTGAAGATGTAAAGGAAATAACTGAAAAAGCTGATGCTGGGATGCTGGATAAGGGCAGCATCCTTGCTGTAAAGGTATTGTCAGAATGCAAAATTTATGTAGATATTGTAGAAAAAGCTCTAAAAGAGAAAGAAAGTCAACTTCTAGCTAAGATAGATTAGGATTTAAAGGAATCAGAGGAAAGGTTACGAGTCAGTGATGCTAAAACTACTGATATCCCAAAACAACATATGACAGGAAACAAACCTATGCTTTAAGAGAAGTTAGATACCTTCACTGGTTACCCACAATTCGGGGTTTGCCCCATGAAGGAAAATAGCGAAGGTTGTACAATGGAACAACACTTGCCGGCAGTTGCACCTGTCGAGCAAGCGTAGTTGCCATGCGCTGCCCCACGAGCGAGCATAAAAACGTCTGTCACTCACAGCGCGGCATGTTTGTTAACATTACTTGCAGATGAGGGATTACTTAGGCATCGACAATTTCCGATATTTACTTCCGAAGGGAAAAGAACATACCTCGTGCTCCTTATCAGAGCATTTCGAAATATTTTACCTCGTACCTGTACTCGACAACGTCGTAAAAACATGAATTTTCTGTGCTCGACAACGTCGTAGAAGCGGCAAGAAACTTAACCTTGTCGGCGGATGTCGCGTGTACGGCTGGTGTCCCCATGAGGTGAAATACATTCCTCGAGCTGCTGATATGGAAACCAGTTGTTACCGAATCGGAGATTTCACAAAGGATCATGCCACTGAACACGAGCTTCACGAAATTGTGCCGTGAAGGCTATGTGAACGCACGACACGGGCACTCTGACTTTGTATTAAACATGTGAAAGCGTCTGGGATGGTAAAGGACGTCGAGTTGCGAGCGCATACTTAGCAAGCTAAACACTGGGCTGATATTGACTGACAATAATTGGACTACGCGGTTACAGCAAGCACTTTGTTATGAAGGAAAACTTATGTATGTATGTGTTAAGGGAGCGGACATGCCTATATAAATTGGCAACCATATAGGATAACTACAATGGCTGAAAAATAAAGGCTATGCCCATACCGGTCAGAGTTATCAACCCATAAAAAGAAAAAAAAGCTCAGACACTGTGCACCTGATAATTTTTATTTTTTTTTCCTCTCGTTCTTTTCTTTTTATACATATACGATATATTTGTATATAAAATAATAATAATAATTTTGTTCCAGAGGTAATATTGGAATACAAATAAAGCAAGTAGAGAGACGCTCTTCAATTGATTAATCTTCACCCGTTTGTCTCTATACGTGATAGCGGACGTATTTCGAGTTCCGCTAAGCTAATATTGTTAAATAATGTGTATTCCAACCATACATTAAAGAAGTGTTATAGAAAGTTATTGGAAAAGCAAAATTTATTCGTATATTCATATTCTGTTCATCATTTCACCCGCGCCGAGAATCCTGCATCAACAGGATCGAAGCAAACAAGAAGATTTTGCGTGAGCAGAGGAGGTCGATCCTGAACCAGTACTGTCACCCCAATCTCTGGGCACAATAGCGGTAACAGGAAAAGGATGTACACGAATTTATGAAAGTTAATCTAATAATGTATTGAATATTGAAGGTCTGTTGATATTAATGCCAGCTAACGTTCACTCAGGATATGAGTACTTTCCAATTTCTTTCAATTATTCTTTCAAAATTTCTTTTTTAATTATTTAAGCAGCAATTTTTAATCAGTTTCCATTATATACGAGGATTAGAACTTTAATAGTGGCAACTATTTATTCACAACTGATACAAAAGAGTTACATGTTTGCACCTGTTACTGTCGTTCAAAGTAGTCACCAGAGTTATGTAGAACCCGTTGCCAGCGATGTGGAAGGCATAGTATATACCATTAGTAGAGCCATTTCTGTTGATGGTGCGAATGGAACGGTCTAAAGTTATGGTGACTCTCGTGTACGATTGTAATGGTGTTATCGTAACGCATTACGTTCCTACACGCCAGACCGTCAATGCACAGTATTACTGATCGTTTTTGGACCATCACCTGCGACCAGCTTTGCGAAATGAGCGGCGACACTTTCTGCGTAACACTTTCTGTGGCTGCTCTTTTCGGCCGATAGGACTGGGAAGTTCTGTACCATCCACCATATCCCCGGACATAATTCCTTGTGACTTGGATTTGATTCCGAAGATGAAGGAACAACTTCGTTGCATTCGCTTCAGAACTGTTCCAGAGATTCGACAGGCAGTAGACTGCTCCATTCGCACCATCAACAGAATAGGATCTGCTAACGATTTACTACGCCTTCCACATCGCTGGCAACGGGTCCTACACAACGCTGGTGACTACGTTGAAGGACAGTAACAGGTGCAAGCCTGTAACTCTTTCGTATCGGTCGTGAGTAAATAGTTGCCACTATTTAAGTTCCTACCCTCGTATTATATTTTATGCACGCCCCCCTATTCACTCAGACACTATTCACCATGCCTTATTACAGAACACTGACGTGGAGAACTGCCTGCTGCTCTGTAAAGCAGAATAGGCAGAGAACTGACGCAGAGTACAGTGCTAGTGCAGACGCCAAGTATTTCGGCGCGCATCGTTCAGCGCGTATTGAACAATGTGCTCCGCAGCAGACGACCATTACGTGTTCCTGTGTTGACCCAACACCATAGTTATTTACGGTTGCAGTTGGCACAGGACCATCGAGACTGGTCGGTGGATAAATAAAAATGTTTCGCCTGCACCGTGTGTATCACTTTTCTTGTGATCGGGTTCGGATTCGCCTGCATGCTGGCTGCTGGCGAACGACTGGCCGAAACATATACCGCGCCACGGACGAAGGGAGGGGGGGGGGGGGGGAGGGAGGAACGTCCCCAAGTTGCGTACTCTTCTGTTTTTTTCTGTTTTGGAACCGCGCTTTGCCGGAAAAAGAGAAGTAGTGTTAGCAGTAGGGAGACATGTAATTTTCTAGTGACAAGGCAAATGGCCGTTACATTGTGCTGAAGGGATGTTTGTTACTGCAGAACCGTCAGTCTTGACCCAGTTATCGATCAAAAGGCGGAAAATGTGACGACAGGAGCAAGAATATGACAATAGCTGATTGACCTCTATGTGCACTGAGTTTGACTGACATGTTTTCGATATTTCACGGCTACATTTTATCGTCTACCAGTCAGTTACTCGTAGTGTCGTTCTGTTATGTTGCCATTTGCCCTAAAGCGTCATAAAAGCGCGAGCGCAACGTACGTCTCGCGCACAGGCTCTCTGAGTTGTCGGATCCGAAACCAAACATAAGTGAGCGCTTGCCACGTGTTGAAGCAGCGCGCGCACAGCCTGCGGCGCCGCGGCTCCTCTCCCAGCAACCGGAAGCTGACGGCAGCGACGGCCAGTGTCAGGCAGTTATCACGTCCGCAGCCGTTAAGGGGAGGCTCTGCGCTTACGACGTCGGCCTTCTGCTACTACGTCAGCCGCTATCGTCCGCTTGACGTCTCTGGACACTTGCTGGCTGTATTGGAAGCAGAATGACCCCGAGAACTGCTATGCGCAAAGAGGATTAAATAGAAAGCATCCCACTGAAAACATTACTGAAAGGCAATCAATCAGACAAGGAAAATCAGTTACTGAAAATTGTCAAACAATAAAAAATATTAGCACTCATTATTACACATTTACCTGCGAATACTTCACACACAGTCAGAGGCAGTCCTCCATACAGTTTCTTAAAAATGGTTCAAAAGGCTCTAAGCACTATGGGACTTAACATCTGAGGTCATCAGTCCCCTAGACCTAGAACTACTTAAACCTAACTAACCTAAGGATATCACACACATCCATGCCCGAGGCAGGATTCGAACCTACGACAGTAGCAGCAACGCGGTTGTGGGCTGAAGCGCCTAGAACCGCTCGGCCACAGCGGCCAGCCACAGTTTCTTCTCGTGTCTCTTACAATGTATCAGTTTTCACTATAGGTATCGCAGAGGCATAATAATCAGAGGTAGGAAGACTTTACTCTCACAGATTCGCTAACATTTGTAGCCTAAGGCGAAGGTTTGGTAACACGCAGAAGCAAAATCTTGAGTTGTTGATCCACTGTCCGAGTAACTGAAGACTACTCACTACTACAAGATACACTGCGATTTCGCTGCTTAAACATCCAACACGTACAGTTTGATCATCCCGTACGTCATTAGCAGAGGACGGATATTCTGTTCCGGCCACGTTCAACAACAGCCAACGCCCGTTATAAGCCCTAAATATGAACATTGTCAATAAACTATCCCGGAAAATGGTCTCAGATGAAAAAAAAATCTCTCCTAGAGATGCAGCATCGATAGATGACAAATATGACTCGTAGTTATAATGAAACCGATAGCGATTTAAAAATAAGAAAAAAAAGCGATCGACTGAAGTAGCGCATTCATTCGGAAGGAATGAGATTAAAATCGCTTCCGACTATCTTGATTCAGTTTCCTGCGGTTCCTCTAAATCACTTCAGTCGTTTATCTGGACGATCCCTTCATGAAGGCTGTAGCCAATGTTCTCTCTTATGTTTGTCGAATTAACTGTACGCTAGGGATCCATATCTAATTACATCGATGTCGATAAAGCTCTAGCCTTCCTTCCGTCTTACGAGTTGCCAATCCGCAGAAAAGTTCCGATGCTGAGATTCAGAGTTCCGCTTTGCAATTTGAGAAGTTTATAAGCTTACAACCGAACTATTTCGTTCACTCAACTTCTTAGAGTATCAGCTTGTTGAATGCCTTGATGCTCGACTTTTTCATCTACATCTACACTCTACGAACCACTGTGAAGTACATGGGGAAGGATATTGAGCATTGTGGCACATATTACTTTCCCCTTATAGTCATGTGAATGCCTAAGTGCCAAAATGTGTCTTTGCGGTCCGTACCGGGGCGAGATGAAGGGAGCTGTACTATATTCCTAGGTACGTATTTCACTTATCATAAAACAGGTCCTTGACATATTGTAAGGAGAGATTCACGGTATAGTTTCTACTGTTTCAAGGTTCTGTAATATTTCTGTCACGCCCTCCCGTGAAATAAATGGGACCACTCCTGCTACCGTTTCTTGTACGCGTTAAGTATCTCCCAATATTGCCGTCTGGTGTATATCCCACATAATGGAACATTATTCTGGGATGGGTCACACGAGTTGCTTGTAAACAATCTCATCAACAAATTTCTTGTGGTTTTTTTTCCAGTATCGTACCAAGTAACTGTAGTATGGCCCCTACTCCACCTAACACTCAGCGTATACAATTCTTTTTCATATCCCACAAATTTTTACCTCCATGTATTGCTTTGATCCAACTAACTCCAACTGCTAGTTTTTTTTATGTGGTACATAGTTATACGATTCTACGTTTCTTTTCGTTTTATGAAGGCTACACTTCTATTCTTCTGAACAATTAAAGCAAGGTGTCAATCTTCGGCCCAGTTTGGAATGTTATAAAGATCTTAATGAATATCTGTGCAGCACAATGAGATTTTCACTCTGCAGAGGAGTGTGCGCTGATATGAAACTTCCTGGCAGAAACACTGCACGCACACTTGATCGTTGACTTTCATGATATCATGTGAGAAAAAACGAATTGCATTTCACATAATCGATGTTTTCGCAAGCGATACTGGTTCTGTTCGAAATTCGTCTTCGTGTTTGAGTTCGGAATACGTATTCAGATCCTAAAGAAGACGAATGTCAGTTTCACTAGTCAATAGTTTTCTGAATCTCCTTTTCTTCTAACTCCTGGGCACAGTTTTTCGATTTATTATATACTTTAGTGTTTTAGCTGTTTCTCAACGTCACTCACACTAATATCTACATAATTCATCTTTGCAGTCGTGCGAGAATGAAACTGAGGCGTCACTTTTGTATGTACCTTCGTAAAAATATATTTAAAAACGAAGGTCAGTAATTCTGCTTTTTATGGAATATTCCGTCGGTTCTTGAAATGACATAGGCATATTAATAACTTTAATACAAAGTATTAATGTTCCGCAATAATATTTATTTAATAGTTCGTTATGAACCAGCTTTCGGCTTCTAAGTTATCTGACGATGGCCTAAACAGACGAAAGCCGGTTCATAACGATATGTTAAATAAACATTATTGTGCAACAGAAATACTTTGTATTCAAGGTATTAATGTCTCCGCTTTTATTTATTTAGTTCCCAACACAGCTGCATACATATTCCTTAATGGTGACTAGTTTCGAACGAGTCCGCTCATTTTCGATCCATTGCCTGCGCCCTTATCATATGATTCTAAAATAATTCCAGTATTGTATACATATATATATATATATATATATATATATATTCTGTTCCTACAGTATACATTTGAATTGTCTTTCTATTCAATACGTCAACCTTTTTTTACCTCAATTGAGCTACTGCATGGTACAGAACATAACTTTTATTAATTACACTGGGCTTAATTTAGACTTACATGATAAAGACGCAAGCAATCGTTTGACAACAGTTTCGTTTGAAACTAGTTACTATCAAGGAAAATGTATGCAACTATCACAGGATACTACATAAACAATAAAATATACGATGGTGATTTCAAAATTCGCATGCGCGACCGTTACGGCGGCGTGATCAAGTTGAAATTCATGTCAGCTACGAGCGAAACCTTAGGAGTGCCTGTCGCATATGTGTTTGCAGGCGCAAGTGGCTTTGTCATGAGCGATTCAGCTTTAAAATGGAGGCTGAAACAGAGTCAGGTCGGATTACACGTAGTGACCTGCGTTCCTACATCAAAATCGAATCCGTACGTGGAAAGAATACAACGGAAATCCGAAACGCTTTAACAGAGGTGTGTGGGGATAGTGTAGTGGATTGTAGCACAGCTTCTATCAAGATCCAGTAAGCACTGGGGACAGCCCAAGAAGTGGAAGGCCATCAACTGCAACAGACTACACTTCTCAGGTTATTGTTAATGACATTTTGAGAGAGGATTGACGAAAAATATGTAAGAAGATTTCATATGAGGAGAAAATGTCCATCACTTCAGTTTACACAATCATACCAGTAATGTTACAGACGAGAAAAGTTGCTGCTAGAAGAGTTCCCCACGATCTGAGGGAAGAACAGAAAGCCTATTACAGAAGAATTGCTTCACCATTATCGAAAAGTAAAACGTTTTCTGAAGGGATTGTTGCACTTGATGAAGCCTGGATAAGAGATTTTGTGCCAGAACTGAAGACTCAGTCGTCACAGTGGAAAAGTTCCACTCTCCACGCCCGAAAAAATTCCAACAATCAAATGTTAAACTGATGATGATATTTGCGTATGACTTGAATGGAATCACAGCTACAAATAGAGTGCCTCAGGAGACGTCTGTGTAACACACGCGTACTTCATACTGCTTCTGCAAAATGTGTTCCGACCGCGAATTCATCAAAGAAGGCTCGATATGCTTGCAGCGGATGTCCTCATTTTGTATGATAAGTCAAGATCACATATTGCTCTACCAACGAGAGAAACGCTCGACAAAATACATGAATGCGACACACTTTCCCACCCACCATATAGTCCTGATACGAGCCAACCAAACTTCGATTTGTTTTCCACACTGAAAAAACAACTCCAATGAAAACGTTTTGATACAATTGATGAAGCTTCCACTAACGTGAACCGAGTAATCAAACAGCTCTGCAATGAAGGTGCCCTATCCGGAATAAAGGAGTTGCTAAAACGTAGAGAAACTCTGATAAACAAGAATGGAGATTATACGGACGTCCTTTAAAGGTATTTTGTAAAATAAATTATTTTGATCAATTCTATCTCACAGTTTGCAGAACTCTTGAAACGGCTCTCGTAGTTCCTGGTTCTTTATGTCTACGCAATTTATTTATTTATTTACTTATTCTTCACAATTACTGTCTATTATGTGAGAAGCTGAAGCAGGTCTTACAATTCACAATTTCGTGCATAATAATAAATGTATATATTAATTACTGGTTCCTGGTACTTAACAATAAAATGCTTCTGCTACAAAAATGCTGATACGACAATTATTTCCAGCATAGGAAACGACACAATTTCAGAGACTTTACTGGCTTCATACGGATATGGTTTTACGTACATAGACTGAAGCGGCGAGTGAAAATTTGTGCCAAGACCAGGAATCAAACCCGGGCCTTCTGCTTGTTAGGCAGGTGAGTTAACCACTAAGTTATCTTAGCACAGTAGTTCACACAACTGAACGGATTACGTTCGATACTGAGGTGCTGCTCCAGAACATGGAGAGCCTCGGCAGTTCTGTTCGTGTGTAAGGGGGAATTTAAAGTAGACTGGGGCGGCAGGGAGAGTATGAATCGAGGAGGGAGGCGTACAAGAGTGATTCGTGCAGTTGTGTGAACCGCTGTGTCAAGGTGGCTCAGTGGCTAACGCACTGTAACATTACGAGTCAAGACAGCTGTAACGGAGCTTGAATAGCGTAAAGTTATCGTTAAAAACGCACACCGCGCGATTTGTTACGATTTGGTCGGTCATAATAGTAGTAACATGCTTTTGAATACAATTAAAATATAACGGCGATACCTGTTTAGCGTTATTGGAAATAATATGTAATAAATTAATGAGTAAGGTAGCCGATCCTATAAGAAGAGGTAAAATTGGGCATATTAAGGTGTTTTGCATTATATCGACTAAGCCGATGATACGGCGTCTTTTTTTCCGTTTACTCTTAGAAGAAAAAAAAAAAGAAAACAGGTAACGAAGGGCTAATTGTGCGTTGTGAAAAATATAGGGGCGAATTTTAAATAGCTACAGTGTATAATCAGACTAACAAATGGACATTCAGTTACGCGAAATAGCGGACAGTGAAGTGCGGTCATTAAATTGAGTACACCTACAGGGCGGTCAATTCAGGGATAAGTCTATTCGCATCTCATGAGGGACGCGGTATTGAGACCGGTTTTTTTTTATTATATCACGGAGAGCGGGCTTCAATTTATAAAAAGGAGAAAAGCTGTATCATTATCATTGACTGTTGGTGATAAGCAACCAAAACTGTTCATCAAAGGGTTTCGGTGAATGAGTGGTGAATGCGAAATGAAACTGTGAACGAACTTATGTTAAATAAAGCAGAAGAGACAAGAGTTTGGTCGTATCTGTTATTATTCCATAAACCGTAACATTTATTCTCGTTGTACGAAGCCTTTATAGACGATCATTATGACAATTTGCTTTGAAGGGATCTCGTTACGAGTTAAGTTTTGGGGACCTGGTCAACAGGGGATAGTTCATAGATCCTAACTACTGCAGCTATTCTGGAATCAGGTGCTACCGTGACCGTTGTGTGTTGTCAATGGCTTAAGGTCATCATATCTCATGCTCTAAGATCGACGCGCCTTTCCTCTTGGTATAACGGTGTCTCACGGTAACCACGACAAAGCCGACGGCGAAGGAAGATACGGTAGAGCACCTGCCTAATAAGCAGGAGACCCGGGTCAGATTCTTGGTCTTGGTACACATTTTCACTCGCCACTTCAGTCTACATACATAAAATCAAACGTTCTACGAGTTCAAAACTACAATAAAATCCCATAACTACATTCTCAAATACTAATACTACCGTAAATGCTACAGTTCATATTCTGTTTCTGTTCATTTAGTACGGTGCATCTAAACTACTGCAGACTTTTTCCGCTACTCGACCTACCCGCCTATCACCCGTAAACGGCCATCTTCTGCTGGATACCCTGGGCATAGTGCAGCACATCAGCAGCTTTTCGCCTAAGACAAGCGATTTCACGGTTCACTGTAACGTCTTCGAATCCACACTTCCGTGATCACTTCCACCAACTTAATGTAAATCCTTCAGTGGTCGTAGACCTCAGTCTTCTCTCTGCAGAGTACGAGTATGGCGCATAGCCTGCATGGCAGCATGGGGACGTGTGCATGAACGCCTCGAGAAGTGATCCTTGGCCTTCCTAGATCTGCGACTGCGGTATCGTCCAGGATGCGCCAGGATGACTCGTTCCTCAATGCTACTTTGGAAGCCAACATCCTTAATGCCTGATGCCCATTACCTAGTGCGTCTTCGTATAGCGCGCAGTCCCACGATGTGTGCTCTGGAGTGCCCACACTGCCGCGGGTGCAACTTTTGTACAGATACGTAGCACACGGGTTATCAGCCTATCAGGTAATGTACACCAATGGCCATTACAATTGCTACACCATGAAGATGACGTGCTACAACGCGAAATTTAACCGACAGGAAGGAGACTCTGTGATATACAAATGATTAGCTTTTCAGAGCATTCACACAAGGTTGGCGCCGGTGGCGACACCTTACAACGTGCTGGCATGAGGAAAGTTTCCAACCGATTTCTCATACACAAACAGCAGTTGACCGGCGTTGCCTGGTGAAACGTTGTTGTGATGCCTCGTGTAAGGAGGAGAAATGCGTACCATCACATTTCCGACTTTGATAAAGGTCGGATTGTAGCCTATCGCGATTTCGGTTTATCGTATCGCGACATTGCTGCTCGCGTTGGTCGAGATCCTATGACTGTTGGCACAATATGGAATCGGTGGGTTCAGGAGGGTAATGCGGAACGCTGTGCTGGATCCAAACGGCGTGATATCACTAGCAGTCGAGATGACAGGCATCTTATCCGCATGGCTGTAACGGATCGTGCAGCCACGTCTCGATCCCCGAGTCAACAGATGGGGACGTTTGCAAGACAACAACCATCTGCACGAACAGTTCGTCGACGCTTGCAGCAGTATGGACTATCAGCTCGGAGACCATGGCTGCGGTTACCCTTCACGCTGTATCACAGACAGGAGCGCCTGAAATGGTGTACTCGACGATGAACCTGGGTGCACGAATGGCAAAACGTCATTTTTTCGGATGAATCCAGGTTCTGTCTACAGCATCATGATGGTCGCATCCGTGTTTGGCAACATCGTGGTGAACGCACGTTGGAAGCGGGAATTCGTCATCGCCATACTGGCGTATCACACGGCGTGATGGTATGGGGTGCCATTGGTTACACGTCTCGGTCACCTCTTGTTCGCATTGACGGCAATTTTAACAGTGGACGTTACATTTCAGATGTGTTACGAACCGTGGCTCTACCCTTCATTCGATCCCTGCGAAACCCTACATTTCGGCAGGATAATGCACAACCGCATGTTGCAGGTCCTGTACGGGCCTTTCTGGACAAAGAAAATGTTCGATTGCTGCCCTGTCCACCACATTCTCCTGATCTCTCACCAATTGTAAACGTCTGGTCAATGGTGGCCGAGCAACTGGCTCATCACAATACGCCAGTCACTACTCTTGATGAACTGTGGTATCGTGTTGAAGCTGCATGGGTAGCTGTACCTGTACACGCCATCGAAGCTCTGTTTGACTCAATGCCCATGCGTATCAAGGCCGTTATTACGGCCAGAGGTGGTTGTTCTGGGTACTGATTTCTCAGGATGTATGCACCCAAATTGCGTGAAAATGTAATCACATCTCAGTTCTAGTATAATATATTTGTCCAATGAATACCCGTTTATCATCTGCATTTCTTCTTCTGTAGCAATTTTAATGGCGAGTAGTTTATCAGCCCACTCGCCTGTTTAACAAATCTCATTTTTGGTCTCTCCTTGACATCAGGGAGGAATTCGCATGGCTTCCTGCCTGTGCCTCAAGCGTCACAGTCGTTTTGCCACAATTGTAACGCCGGCCGCTGTGGCGTGTTCGGTCAGGGGGCTGCTTGCCATCTGTAACTAAAAAAACTGAGTAAATGAATCAACGATCATCTTGAATGGATGTCATCTGACGTCCGTCGGGGCCAACAGCGAACAGTACCGAACAAAAAATGGAAAAAAGCGGTTCTAGGCGCTTCAGACTGGAACCGCGCTGCTGCTACAGTCGCAGGTTCGAATCCTGCCTCGGGCATGGATGTGTGTGATGTCCTTAGGTTAGTTAGCTTTAAGTAGTTCTAAGTCAAGTCCTATAGTCATTAGAGCCATTTTCTTTTTAACATTTTCGTATTGGCCTGAGGTCGAAGTATCTTTCGCATTTTTATTCATTTCTTTTTTTAACCAATATAGCGCTCCTTTTTTCCTGATTTCCGGGTCTAATAGACACATTCCTAGAATTACTGCCAGTGCATCAACCACGGTAGTGAGTACGTTCCTGTTAATCTTAGCAGGCCTCCTCACTGAACTCTTCTGGCTAATGAATCTGGTTCCACTAGCTGCAATATATGAATCCAAACGCTGGCAACTCAAGTTGGAATTAAATAAATTTCTGCAATTACTTTTCTACAATTCAGATTTCTGCGTCATCTGTGATGAAACGCTAACTTGATGCCACTGGCAGCCTTTAGATAGAAACGGACTCCTTTTGCGTGTCGTAAGAAATTTTTCCATAACATTCTAATAAAGGAATGACTGTAGGCTCCACGGATATCTCTTATGATAGCCAATATGATGCCATGCTGATATCATTCAGCATCCCCTTACCTATGGTCGTATGTTTTTCTTTACACCTGTTATGTTGTAGTCGCTGTTTCGTTAGAAGCGTATTTACGACGACTGTATATCATGAAGTGTTCTACTAGGGATATACTGTATATAAGCGGTGCTTAGTCATCTTCTAAACTTGAGCCATCGTTCCTCTGTTTACTCCTGTACAGAGCTAAGTGTTTCGAGTTACTCACAGAGATACGAAATTACTGGTCCATTGTCTAGTTTACTGACCATATAAATCTTCCTATTTATTTAGATATCCATCGTGCTTCGGCAGTCATTATTGCTACATCTGTTCCATGGTAGCTGCCTCTAGTTTCAACGTGGTCAGCCGCAAAGAGGTCAGATTTGTTTGGTGCCACTACATCTAATATATTTTCATCACGAGTGAGCTTCAGAACTATTTGTTCTAGGTTCTTTTGAGAGAAGCCATTTAGTTCGTTTTGAGGCAAAGAACTCGTCGAGCCATGTTTGGAGCGGATTTTCATCTGCAAAGGAAGTTCCTTGATTATTTTTCGATAGAGAGTGGAAAAAGTGAAAATCTGATGGTGCAAGATCAGGTGAATGAGGTTGTAGGAAATTACTTCTCATCCCAACTCCTGTATAGTGTTTTCTGTAAGCCAAGTAGAATGCAGGCGAGCGTTGTCGTGGAGTAACATCACTTTACGCAGTCTTGCTGGTCGTTGTTGTTGGAATGCGTCTACAAAACGTCTTAGTTGTTGACAATAAACGTCAGCGGGGAAGCAATTCGTAGCACACCACACTGTCGCTGTTCCGCCAGAGACATAACATCTCTGTGGACGCACGCATGTCTTTGTTCGGAGAGTTGCTGCTTTGTTTGAGTTGAACCATTCCTTTCTTTTATTTATATTATTATAAACACACAATTCTTTGTCACCAATAATGTTACAGGATAGGAACGGTTGACGTTGTTAGTGAGCCAGTTGATGTCTAACAAGCAGAGATGCACATTTGGCTAACTGCCCATTTTTGTGGTTTTAGCTTAGAGCATGCGGTACCCATATAACCGGATTTTGAACCTCCCTCGTTGCATGCAAATGTTGCACGATGGTGGAATGATCATAGTTCATCAGATTTACCAGTTCTCGAGTACAGTGCTGTGGATCATTGGGAATTAAAGCGTTTAAGGGATCTTCATCAAGCCCCGAAGGTCTTCCTGAGCGTGGAGACTCACTAATGTCAAAACGATCCTTCTTAAAACGAGAAAACAATTTCCTTGCCGTGGTCTGTCCAATGGCAATATCGCCACACGCAGTGCAAATATTTCTGGCTGCTTCCGCCGCTGTCACCCATCTACTGAACTCAAACAGAAAAATATGTCGCAAATGTTCCGATTTCTCCACTTGGCACTCCATTTTCTAGCGTCCACAACTCCACTCACTATCTACAAACGACAAAATGATTGTATGTAAACTCAAACAGCAGCAGTGAACTACAAAAAATTGACAATCGATAAATAAACTTACAGCAACAGAAATACCAACATGCATAACACAAATGCTACGAACTTACGCATCACATAATATATGGGTGAACGATAAAGCCTCCAAGGCACAATTTTCAACTAACACGGACTGAGATGTATATGTTTTCCAACGGGCACTTTCGTGGAACACGACGCCATGAAAAAACTTCGAACGTGGCACCAAACGGTTCCCCCATAGCAATCTACACATTGGTAACATTTCTCTTGTGGAGATCGTCCTAGTAGCGCTTAATTTTATGCGTGGATTTTCTGTGCTCCTATGACCTCATACTCACCGCCACACACTTTCACGCCGAGCAACGGGTAACATCGGAACAGGAATTTACCAGGGAATACGGCAGGATACCTGCTGTTGGAACGCCATTCTGCAGCTAGCAGGTGATGCCGACGTACGCTGTTTTGTAAGTGCTTCTCTGTACCTAGTTATGTAAATAAAACCGTCTGCTATAGTATATCGTCTGAGCGTATTTGTGCCCCACGTGTCAACATGATACACTAAAACATATCTGAACATAAAAATATGAGTGTATTGTATTTGATAATGTGAATTTAAAACTGGAAATATAATTTAGGGTAAATCTGCAAACAGGAACGTCATTTTGATGTTACTGGTATTCGTACTGAGTTTCTGGAAATTGTGTTATTTAACATTCTTGTGCTGTTGAAGAGAATAAGTCGCATACCGCGTCCTCATGGTTTTAAATTTCATTCTCTAGTGTGTTAAAGTGGATACAGAGATTGTGCAAAATGATATGACGACCGGTGCAATACCGCGTATGTCCACCTTTGGCGTCCAAACGGCCTGCGTGCTCCTGGAGTTCGATGCACGTAAGTCGCGAATACCACTCAAGGGTACACTACCCCTCGCAAAAAAAGGAGGTTCACTTACTCAATGAAACTACAATGACCTGATGACATTCACAAAAGACGCTGTTTCAGACTCAAGGGAAGAGGGAAATTTTTCCTTTCTGTCTTTTTCAAGGTCATGTACGTCAAATCAGTCTTGGACTTCTGCAGCCTTCTGAATTCATACATTAATCTTGCAATGTGTAGTTTGGAGTCGTCTGTCCAGACAGAACATGCAGCCAGAGTTACAATGTGGTGAAAATCGGTTTCAAATGGCTCTAAGCACTATGGGGCTTAACAAAAAAGGTTCAAATGTGTGTGAAATCTTACGTGACTTAACTGCTACGGTCATCAGTCCCTAAGCTTACACACTACTTAACCGAAATTATCCTAAGGACAAACACACACACCCATGCCCGAGGGAGGACTCGAACCTCGGCTAATCCCGCGCGGCTGGGGACTTAACATCTGAGGTCATCAGTCCCCTAGACTTAGAACTACTTAAACCTAACCAACCTAAGGACATCACACACATCCATGCCCGAGGCAGGGTTCGAACCTGCGACCGTAGCAGCAGCGCGGTTCCTGACTGAAGCGCTTAGAACCGCTCGGCCACACCGGCCGGCGAATGTCGGAAGTATCTACCTGTTGGAAATGGAAGAGCCGCGCGGTTTAAGGCACTGCAGTCATGGACTGTGCGGCTGGTCCCGGGGGAGGTTCGAGTCCTCCCTCGGACATGGGTGTGTGTGTTTGTCCTTAGGATAATTTCGGTTAAGTAGTGTGTAAGCTTAGGGACTGATGACCTTAGCAGTTAAGTCCAATAAGATTTCACGCACATTTGAATATCTGAACATTTTGGAAATGGAAGTGGAAGATAAGCATCAGATGAAGAGCTTGACTTAGCTTGATAGAGTAGAACCTTGTGACGCTATCTGTGGATTTCTTTAAGAACAGATACTGCATTTTAGCTAGTAGAAGTGACTCGACAAAACCGTACAGAAAACTGCATTGTGTGTGTTCAAAATGCTGCCGAATTTTGGCATTTAGGTCCGCCTAAGCAAAAGGTAGCGTTTGGACTGGCCTTTAGTTAAATGTTTTTAAAGGAGCGGCGTTTGTGCGATCGAGAGTTCCAGGCACGGCGGTTACTCGTGCTACAGGCGGGCGGAAATGTGGAGTAGGTCGCCACAGATGGGCGGCGCCTTGAGACAATGTCTGGCGTGACGCGAAAGCGCCCCTGTGACGTGGCCGGCGGCGCGCGAATCCCCCCTGACGTCAGCGGTCCAGCCCCGGCAGTGCGCCTCCTGGCCTTGTGACGGTTGCCCGTCGGACGGAAGCGGCCTGCGAACGCCGGACAGCCCGCCAGGGAGGCGAGTGCGTCAGCGGGCGGTTACGTCACCTCATATCCCAACCTCCATTCTTCAGCTGTTAACAAATGTCACACAACATTATAATCACACTCGTAATGCCGTCAGACAGTTTCGGCCACAGAACTGCATGTAGTTAATTTTGCAGTGTAACGAGAATTTTCGCTTCTACGAGTTTCTTCACTCTTTAAATGTGAAGCGAAAGTGACGAACTCTTCGATATGCAACTCTTCTTTTCGGCGATACCGGTCGAGAGATTAGAATAAAATGGAAGAATACGAGGAATCAAGGCACGCTAAATTTCGTCATCCCATCGATCACATGGTTGTCAAAGTCGGACGGCTCGCTCAGTTTAACGTGGCCGTGAAACACCCGTCGCGACATTACCCGAAAGCAATTTTAGGAAAAACACTGAACATGTAAATCTATGCAACTGGAATTAGATTATAAACATTTGAAACAGAAATTTCTTTTAGGGTAGCTGAGTCATATCAAAACATCCAGTATCTTCTACAAACCTCTAGTGCGGCTATGAAATCGACTGCATTGACATCCGCAAGAATGTCAGGATAATCAGTCTTAAAATTTCTCAGTTTGTCTGCACATTTCAAATACACCACTTTCCGACGCGTTGCGACCTTTCTCTCGGTGGCGGTTCGGAGACCTACAGATGCAATACCACTTATTTCTGGTTGCTCTCACTGCTTGCTGTTTTTGCGATGTCCAATTTTTTACCCTCCAATTACTGCATTTAGCGGTTTGTGAACATTTTTTGAGTGAAATTCTTACAAATCGTCGCATTTTTCTCTTGCAGAATACGAAAATAGTCTCATAAGCAGACTCACAAACTCACCATGATTAGTCGGCCTTTTTTGTTTGACAGCTCCTCATAATTTCATCATCGGTATGTCATAACTGTAGCACGAAATCTTTGAAAGTGATGTAATTGCACTACGTTTCCCGGTTAAAAACCTTTAAACTTAAACATCATCTACGACCATATAGTATGTAGTTTCCGTTTCAGACTAGGCTATCATTTTGAATTTCTTTTTGTTTTTTCTAGTTTTATATTGAAAAATCGACGCTTTGTCCTCGTCTTGGAAAATTGGAAATTTGTGGTAAGGTCTTATGATAGCAAACTGCTGAGGTCATCGGTATCTAAGCTTACACACTACTTAAACTAATCTACGATAAGGACAACACACACATCCATGCCCGAGGGAGGACCGGAACCTCCGACGAGGGGAGCTGCGCGGACCGTGGCAAGGCGCCTAGACCGCTGGGCTACCCCGCGCGGCGTCCTCGTCTTTATAATGCTTTCCTTCTCCTCTCTCTGTCCTTATGGGAGTAGTAAGAGAATCGTGCAAAGATACCGTCATTTGATTATCTGACAGACTCCCTAATGGACGATATAGTAGTAAGCATACCTAGCATAGAGAAACAACTGAAAGATTTGAGAGCAAATAAAACACCAGGTTCAGATGGAATCCCAATTCAGATCTAGAAAGAGTACTCTATGGAACTGGCGCCTTTCCTGGCCTGCATTTATCGTGAATCTCTCACCCAGCACAAAGTCCCAAGAGACTGGAAAACAGCGCAGGCGACTCCAGTATATAAGAAGGGTAAAAGAACAGATCCGAAAAATTACAGACCAATATACCTAACTTTGATTTGCTGCAGATTTCATGAAATTATTATCAGTTCGAATGTAATAAACATTCTTAAGACTGAGAAGCTTATGTCCACGAATCAACATGGTTTTAGAAAGCATCGCACGTGCGAAACTCAGCTGGCCCTTTTCTCATGTTATACACTGCGAACAATAGATGAAGGGCAACAGGCAAACTCCATATTCCTACATTTCCGGAAAGAATTTGACACGGAGCCCCATTGCATGCTGTTAACCAAATTACGAGCATATGGACTAAGTTCACAGATATGTAAGTGGCTGGCAGACTACTTAAGTAATATAACCCAGTATACTGTCCTCGACGGCGAGTGTTCATCCGAGACAAGGCTTTCATCAGAAGTGTCTCAGGAGACTGTGATAGCACCGCTGTTGTTCTCTACATACATCAATGATTTGGCGGACTGGGTGGGCAACAATCTGCAGTTTTTTGCTAATAATGCTAAGGTGCACGGTAAGGTCTCAAAGTAGAGTGACCATAGGAAGATACAAGACGATTTAGACAAAGTTTACAGTTGGTGTGACCAATAGCAGCTATCTCTAAATGTGGAAAAATGTAAGTTAATGCGGATGAGTAGAATGAATAAACCTGTAATGTTCGTTTGAATTTTTACTAGTGTCTTGCTTGACACAGTCAATTCGTTTAAATATCTGGGCATAACGTTGCTAAGCAGTATGAAATGGAACGAGCGTAGGGAACTGTGGTGGAGAAGGCGAATGGTTAACTTCGGTTTATTCGAAGAATTTTAGGAAAATGTAGTTCATCTGTAAAGGAGACCGCATATAGGACGCTGGTGTGGCCTATTCTTGAGTACCGCTCTTGTGTTTGGAATCGGTACCAGGTCGAATTGAAGGAAGACAGCCGATTTGAGGCGTCAAGTCACGGGTTGCGCGGCCACTCCCGCCGAGGGTTCGAGTCCTCCGTCGGGCACGGGTGTGTGTGTTTGTTCTTAGGATAAGTTACTTTAAGTAGTGTGTAAGTCTAGCGACCGATAACCTATGCAGTTTGGTCCTTTAGGAATTCACACACATTTGAACATTTGGAGGAAGACATCGAAGCAATTCAGAGGAGGGCTGCCAGATTTGATACCGGTAGGTTCGAACAACACGTAAGTGTTACGGAGATGCTTCGGGCACTCAAATGGGAATCCCTGGAGGGAAGGTGACGCTCTTTTCGAGAAACACTACTGAGAAAATTTAGAGAACCGGCATTTGAAGCTGATTGCCAAACAGTTCCAAAACGATTATAAAAGAGATCAGAAAATGGTCATTACAGACCGAAACCGGTACGCTGATGACAAAAAATTTGTGGCCACAGACGTGATGTAAAGGAAATTTAAACGATTCAAATGGTTCAAATGGCTCTGAGCACTATGGGACTCAACTTCTGTGGTCATCAGTCCCCTAGAACTTAGAACTATTTAAACCTAACTAACCTAAGGACATCACACACATCCATGCCCGAGGCAGGATTCGAACCTGCGACCGTAGCAGTCGCACGGTTCCGGACTGCGCGCCTAGAACCGCGAGACCACCGCGGCCGGCTTTAAACGATTCTGCTGCGGCCTACATAAACTGCGCTTAACGACCACGAGGATAAGACACGAGAAATCAGGGCTCATACGGAGCCATACAGACAGTCGTTTTTCCCTCGCTCTATTTGCAAGGCGAACAGAAGAGGAAATGACCAGTAGTGGAACAGAGTACCCTCCACCATGCACCGCACGGTGGCTTGCGGAGTATGTATGTAGATGTAGATATAGTATCACTGAGAGGTGCCAGGTAGACTGCAACGGAAGCTATCTAAGTTTTACCGTCAGTTTCAGATCGCTTAGGGTTAGTTTACATGGATTTATCAAATTAATACAAACTTTTGTGTTTACGCCTTAGTTTCTTAGCTCGTATCTATAATTTTAGGAAACACAGACATTGGCTGCATTAGAACTGTTTATTCAATGCCCACCGGTTTCTGTCAGCGACAATCATCTTACACGAAAAACAGGCTAACGCAAGTCACTTGTCGATAATGTCGAACGATGAAACCGCATTAGTTGCCAAGCTCATGAATAATAATGAAAGACGGCAAAACTGACGGTTTTGTCTCTATCAAATTATCGATATTTGAGATGCAAATTACATAGAATGATATGTAGATCGAATTAGTTTTCATTGAATGTAACGTTGAGGCGTACCGTGGTGATGGGTCGCGGTGCGTCTTCCGCAAGGCATCTTTGCCTCTAGCTAAGGGCGAACCATTTTAATGTACACAAGTGGCAGTGCGAGCACTGAGTCGGTCGGCAGCAGGCGGCGTAGCAGCACGAGCTCTTCAGCTACGGCGTACTCTGATTTCAGCCTTGAGATTTCTATCTCGGACAACTGGACTTCGGTATTGTGTTTGTGGTCACGTGTCCGAGAAGAAGTTTTCATTCTGGCGGCTCCGGAGGACATGAGGCGGATAAAGCTATTCCCACTGCGGAGCCCGTGGTTACAGCGCGTTGGTTAAGAGGGAAGCGTACTGTCTAGAATTACGGTCAGGTACCTCACTTCTATTGAGTGATGTGGGAACAGCGCGAGGTTCGCAAAATGTTCCTTTCTATTGTCTTCCACAGTGCGTCGTCGTTTGCTTATCCGCCTTACTCGCCTCCACTGCTATTAGAATTCTAAAAACACCTGCTGAATCTTCCCGCGCGCTTGAGCTCCGGTCGTGGGTACGTTGAGTAAAGTTCAGGAGGCCCGTACATGTTTGTACCAACTATTTATTACCCCAACGAAAATTTTTTATTTTGTGTAATTAAGAAATACTGTATTTTTACCTTCTTATATACGATAGCTTTGCGGATTTTGGTTTAAGTTACCTCATTCATTGTTGCGAGTGGCTTTGATGCTTGCTGGTTTTTTGTTAATTCTGGGAGAAAAGAATTCATGTCAATTTCTTGGTATTTAAGGTACTATCTGCTAATACAATCGAAGTTTGTTTGCCAACCGTGTGCGTCCACTCAAAATGGTTCAAATGGCTCTGAGCACTATGGGACTTAACATCTGAGGTCGTCAGTCCCCTAGAACGTAGAACTACTTAACCTAACTAACCTAAGGACACCACACACATCCATGCCCGAGGCAGGATTCGAACCTGCGACCGTAGCAGTCGCGCAGTTCCGGACTGAAGCGCCTAGAACCGCTCGGTGCCTCCATCAAATCTCGTTGATTATCCGTCCCGCGTGGCGGCCCCTTGCTGCGGTTACGCCATCGGACGTTGTTTTGAAACTGAACTGCGGTTGGCGGGAGAATCTTCTTATATCCTTGTTGAGATTTTGGTGTGTGTTCGGTAATAAAAGCCCGATTGGTTTTTGCTACTAATACTTGTTTTCTGCCTCTTTATTGGTATGTGGAGGTGTAATTACGCTCGTAGCCATATTGTGTTCAGTTCCACGATTGAGAGGTTACCGACCGTTTATGATTTGATTATTTGCTAAACTTCAAGATCCTTTTTCTTGCCAGCTAATACTAGCAGTTACTAGCGTCATGTGCAGAACTGTCTCCATTATCCAGGAAGTGCTCATATCTATTTTAAGGTGAGTAACTGGGTGGATGCAGCAGGTGAGATGTTGAGGTCTTGGGTTACGCTGCCTCTCGACCAACAGTACTCACGTGGCACAAAAAAAAAGAATGAAAATCACGCAATATAGTACTTGTCTTTTTTGGGGAGCTGAATGCAAATTTTAGGGTCACTGTTGTAGTAAGTTTTCATTCCTTCGGTCAGTAGTGATTTGGAACACTCAGCGATACCAAGTGATTGTAAATGGCTGTCAGAAAATATCATAAGCTGAATTGCTAAATTCTTTGGTACAAGTTCTTCTTATTGTAACTGTCGTTTTGAAGCACAGATGATGTATTAAATTTTTGCTTCGTTCTTCTGTCACATACGCTTGTAAGTTTGTGTGTCCTAATAATTAAATGGTATCTCATTATGGGAATTGAAATTTTGTGATAAGTGACCAAATCTCAAGGAGCTGCAGCAAAATTCTTGCTTCCGTTGAAAATATCTGCTTCCATAACTGTGACAGTCCAGTGTAAAGCTCATTTGTTGCCTTTGAACATAGACATTTCCTTAACCACATATAATATTTTGGGTTTCTTACGTTTTTAACAGTACAATGTGGGTTAGTGTGACAGTGTATTAGTTTTACTTGAATGCAAAGTAAACACCGCAGTATATGTTCGACGATGTGCACTTGTTGTTCTGAACGTGTTTTTAATTAATTGTTGAAAGCTTACAAGTAAATTTTTGTTAAACGGTTTCATTGCTCTTTAAGCATACATTGTTCAATAAAAATTGTGGTCACGGATGATGTTCAGCCCTTAGTTGGGCCTTCTCCCCCCCCCCCCCCCCCCTCAAGGAGAACCCTACAAGTAGCTGTTTACCATGCGTATTCCTTTATTTTTATTGCAGATTTTCCGATAGCGATTGCCAATACATGAAGTACTTGCAGGCGTTTTATTTCTTGGCTGGGTTGGCAGTTTCGCAGACAGTAGACCGAAGTGAGCCGATGGGCACCATTAACTTGACACAGGTTGTAAAGGGGACACCGATGGCAGACAAAATAGCGTTCGGCGAAGGCTGCTGTGTCCACTGGACAGGGTGAACGGAGTCCGTCCCGAGCCGACGCAATGCTGACAGCAAGTGGCGCCGTCGCTGGAATTCTGCACGAGACGACCGCCGCTCCCACGTTCCTACAGTGTTTTTCTGCGGTGAGGGCGTTGTAAAGTAAACTAAAGTTACCAGAAGGCGGGCAACAATGAGCCTTGGGCGGAGAATGTAGAGAAAACAGCGCCAGCCTGCCAATAGGAGAGCAATATACCGTTCGACACTACGCAGGCTCTGTGAAAGCTATAGGTATTTATGGCTCTTTGCTCTCGGCAGAACACGGCAGGCAAGATGTCAGGATTATATAAGAGTGAGACTGCAACTTTCTCTTCCCAAAAATACCTGTAGCTGCGCTCTCAAATATGTAAAGCAGATAGGAATCTTTGGAGGGTCGTAGGAAACAACATGTTAACGCTGCCCTTTGAGGCACTGACAGGACAGCCACAAACACATTCCTTTCTACAGCTGTAGGTCTCTGGGAGCGAAAATGCCGGAATTTCATCGGTCAGCATGGTCAGACGTAGTAGTTTTGGAAAATTATTGAGAAGTGGGAGAGCGCTCCACAAGAATTGAGTCTTGTGATTGGATGCCTACTCGCGAGAGGCTAGGACTGGCTCTCGAAGAATGGGTGAATGTTACAAGGAAAGACAGGAGAACTAAGGTGACACTTCGTCCTCTCTGCTTGTGAGAGAATCACTTCGAATTCTGCTCGCAGAATTCGGTGTGAGAAGTAGTCATTTCTCTTTGCAGCTCCAACTAGAGTAGGAGGAAGACGCCCTTCTGGCATGCTTTGAGTTAGGCAGATTTTCAGGGTTCGCAGCCATCGTTCGACAGGGCGGTCGCCGACAGCAGCACTGGGGGACAACTCAACGACGTTGTTTTTTTTTAATTTTTTTAAGTAAGATGTGCAATCGGCTTCGTCGTCTATAGGTCGCAATGTACTAAGTAAGCGTTAGTGTTAATGAGTAGGAGGAAGACGCCCTTCTGGCATGCTTAATTGTTCTAACTCAGATTCTGGCATCACTGTCGTCAGATCGCGGAAATGGATCAGTGTGCTAGTAATGTAGTAACTTACCTATCGTTTCCTTGTCTTGAATCACCACCAACCTTAGTTACTTGTAAATGTTACATGTTCATGTGATAACTTGCAGGGAATAGCACGTTATTAAACTTTTCGTGTTATACTACAGTGCATACAGTGCAACTACTGAACTCGTTTTGTGAGTATTTACAACGAATAATAGAACTACGGCAACTATGACTTTCATTAATTACGTATCTCACCTGGTCACAAAATTAAAATACATTTCACTATTCCAGTACCCTTTTGAAGTCTATAGGGCCATAATTTAACATTAACAAAAAGTCCTTGCGCAACATGTGATAGTTTAGTCTTCATTGAGCATCTATACACCAATACGGGTTAATCACCTAAAGGCGTAGGTGTTGGATTAGGACCATTACACAGGACAGTAATTTTCCCACATCAGCAACCTTCATCGTGCACACATAACAGGAAACTTATCTTGAACACTTCAGACAACCACTCCGGATGTTAAGAAACCGCGCCTGCTAAAATAATAAAAAAACTGTACGAAATACCTCACACTCATGTCCAATAGTACTGTAAGATGTCGTCGAAACAATACGTGGTACTAAAATCCGTCCTCGTAACCATGACAAATGACACAATTATACGGATTCAAGGCTTATCGGAAATCCAGACAGGTACCGTGGTCGACACTCAGGATATTTGGTATCCCTCCAGACGTGGAACACGAACGACTATACGAGGTGTGACAATAAAGAAATCATAAAAACACTCCGTCCAAAAAGTTTCGGTACGCAGCTCATGGACTAGTGGTTAGCGTTGCTGCCTCTGGATCACGGGGTCCTGAGTTCATTCCCGGCTGGGTCAGGGATTTTCTCCGGCCGGGGACTGGTGTTTGTGTTGTCCTCATCATTTCACCATCATTCAGAAATATGGAGAGACTCGACAGTGAAAAGTTTAGGAATTTGTATGGGCGCTGATAACCAAGCCATTGGACGCCCAACAAACCAGAAATCATCATCAAAATGTTCCGAGAGTGATTTTATTCCTGGCGTAAAAGCGACATCAGCGCAGTAGCTGCGGAGACAGCTTGAACTAACTGCTGCAAACAATCGATGTGCATTCGATCAGTCAGTTGTGAGGAGGCAGTGTTAGGTAGTGGACGTATGGCTGTAGTGTGACAGCGTCGTCGTGTCACAAATCGCAAAGCAGCAACGCCTCTAAGTCAAGTGTTCAAAACATTCTCCGGAATATTTCGAAGAAGATAAAAGTGTATGGGAAGTTTGGCCTCCACGCCTTAACACCTGAATAAAAACAAGGAAACATGGACGGCTGCCGCGGCTCAATTGAAATTCAAGACGTGGGCAATTCTTTTCTGGGAAAAATTATGACAGATGACGAAACTCGGTGTTAGCAATACATACCTATTAGAAAACGACAAAATACTGAAATTCACTTGAAATGTCAACGCTCTGACGACATAAACAACATTCGAGTTAAGTGGCTCGTGCATATGCAGGACGTTTTAAGGCCAGCAAACAAGCTGAAAACTCTACACGCATCGTGTCCTCTTGTTTCTGGCACTCTCTCACTATCACTATGTGTGTGAGAATTTTCATTCATCAGAACCTACATCTGCATACAAACTCTGCTACCCACCATGTGACGTATGGCACAGCACTTTGTACCACTACTAGCCATTTCCTTTCCTGTTCCACAAGCAAACGGAGCGAGGGGAAAAAAAAAGAGTTTCTGTATGCCTCCGTACGGCTCTCATTTCGTCTTCGCGACCCTTACGCGAAACGTTGAAGTGTTACGCCAAATAAACGTCGTCTTCCCTCCAACAAGCATTCCCACTTGACATCACGAAGCATCTCCGCAATGCTCGCGTGTTGAACGAGCTTGCCGGTAACAACTCTAACGGCACACCTCTGAATTGCTTCGTTGTATTTCTTTAATCAGACATGGTGGCGATCCCAAACACTCTAGCAATACTCAAAGTCGGGTCGCATTAGTGTTCTATACACTATCTCCTTTGTAGATAAGTTATATTACCCCAAAATTCTCAAATTCTCTCCATTCGCCTTCTCTCCTAGCGACCTTCCATGCTCGTACCATTTCATATCGCTTTGCAACGCTATGCCTATATGTTTAGTCAATGTAATAGCGTCAAGCAGCGCACCATTAATACTGCATTCGAACATTATAGGATTGTTTTTCCCACTCATCTGCATTAACTTACTTTTACACCATTTAGAGCAAACTGTCATTTATCAATCCAAATCAAAATTCTCTCGTAATAGTTGTGTATCATCCTATAGGCAATCAATGATGATAACTTCCCGTACTATACAGCGTCATCGCCAAAGAGTCGCAGTTTACTGTCCACCCTATTTGTTGCATAGTTTATGTACACTATCTGTATCCGGACACCCCTATGTAAAGCCTTGTTTATACGACGACATTGGGTTGCGCCATTCGTTGCGTGGAATGAGTTGCACGCAAATGGTTTCATATTTGACTGTAGACACGGAGAAACCAATATATTCTTCAGTTTCGTCGTTTTGTGGGTTCCTGAGTCGTATCTGAAAAGAAAGTTTTGGCAGCTGCACGTCGCACGAGTTGTAATTGAGTTAAGGTTGTTGCGTGGAATCGCGGCATAAGAAAAAAATAAGAAACGTGTTTCGATTCATGATTGAATGAAGAAAAGATCTCAGCTCGGTTGGTCAGCATCCTTGCTGAAATAAATTGTAATGGAAGACCCGAGATGTTCTTTCACGTATCTTATAATGTCACCAGAACTGTTAACATTTATCCTAAATAGAGTTAATTATGCGATAAGTAATGAAGATATTGTAATGCATGAAGCACTGTCGCCAGAACTGAAATTACGTATCACATTGTACGCATTACAATCGAGAACACTCAGCATGTTATAAGATGCGGTTTTAGTTGATGACGCTTGTTCATTAGCACCAATAGTTATTAACAGTAATAATTATTAACAATAACAGCAGTAATTATTCGCAGCAGGCCGCATTAAGAAGAGAATGGATTGCAAACTACTCTCTTGAAGATAGATCTGTACAGTGCCAATATTTCTAGACTCAAACATTTTTGAATGGAGAGCACTGCTGCGACGTTTTAAATAGATGAATACTGAATAAAGAATGCAGCTTCTTGATTGTCGTAGCCTTCCCTCCTGTCAATAATATTCCTTAAAAAAAAGAGTGGGCCAACTGGAACGACGGGATTTTAGTCTTGTAAACAAGAGCATTTCTATAGCTAGAATTACATTTGCTTGTATTTTTCCTAATTCCATTATATACGTGCTCCTAATTCAATAAATTTTGCCCTGCTGCTCAGATATTGTCAAACTACCTATGTTCTTATCGCACATCACGGTCCCAGGAGCAGCAATAAGTTACTTATTTTTGTAACCAGCATCACTGAAATCCCTCAAACACCTATGCAAAGCATAGATATCCAAAAAGCAAACATTATTCTCCGTTCCTCACTACGTATTTCAGTTGTCTACACTCTACGAACACACATAGCCTCAAAACTCATGCAGCTAGTGTCGCCGAAGTTGGAACACGCCGAAAGTGTTTAGTTTCACCGACGAGTTGCGCAAACGCGCGGCGCGCATGCGCAGTGGCCGGCAGCGCAGTTGCCTGCAACCTAGTGTCGTCGTGTAAATTCGGCTTAATGTACAATGAACGTAGTTACATATGGACAGTTGGATAAGCTGAGAAAGGATTGCAGCACATCATCCGTAAAGCCAAGAACACGTCTACGAGGTGCTCTTCGCTTAAGACACAGTCACAGTTCACCGGCGCTGTCCTACTGCTCCTTTATCTGAACAATGGAAAGGTACATAGACAGAAACATGTGCATCTGCCTGTTTTTGGATATGTTCTTCAAACGCTCTGCTCCCAGATCCCAGTCCACCTGTTTTTGGATATGTTCTTCAAACGCTCTGCTCCCAGATCCCAGTCCATTGTTTAAGTACGACCTGGCTGGACAGTACTAATGTCAACGTTGGCTTCAATCGTCTCGTTCAAGCACAATAGCCGGGTTTTCTCTGTGTATATACCAATGGCTCCAAAATTCCGCAAGAAGAGTGTACAGGATACGCTTTTTTCTGCCCTCAGATCCAGATCCGCAAAACCTTCAAACTGCCTACGAGCACTTCTATTTTTACGGCGGAGACAGTGGCAGTTTTGGAAGCACTTAAGTTTGTCTCTAGCACTTCCTTCCCCAAGATATTGATAGTATCTGACTCGCAAAGCGTTCTTAAAAACATTCAGTACAGTCGATGGAACAAAACAACCAACAGTTATATCTTGGATGTGATATCTGAATATATTCGCAGCACACGCACGGGCCGGACGATCCACTTGTTGTGGGTACCTTCCCACTCTGGTATCCTCTATAATGATGAAGTTGATGCACTAGCCAAACAAGCGGCAACCCTAGGCACCGTCCTGGATCTGCACCTTCCTTATACAGACTACTTACGTGAAGTCAAGGATCAAGCAAGACAACAATGACAGGAAATGTGGAACGTTTCTCAACAGACAAAAGGCGGTTATTACGCAGTGCTACAACCTCGGATTCCTTCACAGCCGTGGTTCGTGAGGACACATCTGGACAGAGCCACGATTTCTACCATCATAAGACTCCGCTTCAATCATGCCTCTTTCCCACAACATCTACATCGGATCAACGTTTACAGATCACCAGCATGTGAGTGTGATCCTGAGTCGGAAGCTGATGTCAACCACATCTTATTTATGTGCCCCAAATTTGACCGTGAACGGTTGGTCTTTCTGGAGACATTGCTGAGTATGGGCTACCATCTTCCTCAATCAGCTTCTTCTCTTTTGTGTACTGAAGACGTTCGTCTATATAAAGTGATAGTTAACTTCATCAAGAGTACTGGTCACAATCTGTAGGTTTTAATGGTGTGCGTAAATTATAAATATGTCTTGCTGATGAAGATATTTCAGAATTGGTGTGAATTGTAAGCCAAGGCACTTTTAATTATTTTCCAATTCAATTTTTAAAACATTATGTACAAACCTGTAACAGTTAAGCTTTTTATTCTTGTAAATATGCATTTCGGTATTTGTTTATTCAATTATGTGTACATTGTCACTATGTGTTGCCGATGGCTAAATTGAGTACACACTCAAAGGAAAAAAAAACCCTTCCTTAATTGTATGATTACACAATTGCAGAACAACCACTGGAAGCAGTTACTTCTAGAAAATAGACTCTAAGACAAAAAGAAAAACCACACCACGAAGGGATTATCCAAATGAGACGGAAATCGGTAGATGTGATGTGCAGGAGCAGAACAGGCAAGAAATGGTTACAATTTTTTAAAAAACGATGATACATTCGGGAGAAAGAGGTTCACGATTTGAGAAAGTCAGTAAAGTGTTGGTCCATCTACGGCCCAGGTGCAAACAGTTATTAGACTGGACATTGATTCAGAGAGTTGCGGTATGTACTCCTGAGGAATACCGTGCCAAGTTCTGTTTAACTGGTGCGTTAAATCGTCAAAATCCCGAGATCGTTGGATGGCCCTGCGCATAGTGGTCCAAGCGTTCTCAGTCGTGGAGAGATTCGGCGATTTTGCTGGCCAAAGTAGGGTTTCGCAAGCACAAAGACAAGTAGCAGAAACTGACGCCATATGCGGGCGGGCATTATCTTGCTGAAATCTAATCCCAGGATGTCTTAAATGAAGAGAAACAAAACGTAGCGTAGAATATCGTTGTTTGGAAACATGAAGGCTGCAGATCGTCTCCAAAAAGCAGAAAATAAACAGAGGACCCAGTCCGTCCCAAGTAAACACCCCCCTCCCATTATGGAACTACGACCCCATCTTGCATAGTGCCTTGTTGACAATTTGACTTCACTGGTCATCGGGGTTCAGTGCGAAGCGGAAATTCTAAACCAAGACGTGTCTGAAGACACCCGAGACAGCAGTGGGATACCAACCTGACTACCGCCCGCCATACGGCCCGACAACCAGGGCTGATGATCTGATCTGCCATTTCTTTTCACAGCAAGATCCCGTTCATTACCATCCACGGCACCCTTACAGCACAGCACTACGTCGACGATATTTTTCGCCCTTGTTGTTGTGCTTCATGGGAAGCCATGCTGCGATTACATTCAGCAAGATAGTGCCGCCCGCACATGACGAAAGTTTCTATTGCTTGTTTCACGCTTGCCGATCCCTACCTTGACCAGTAAGGTCACCGGATCCCTCCTCAACTCACGAAGTTTGGAGAATTATGAGCAGGGCCCTCCAACCAGCTCGGGGTTTTGACCATCTAACGTGCCTGTTGGACACAATTTGGCATAATATCCCTGAGGACATCCAATAGCAATATTAGTAAGTGTCAAGCAGAAGAGCCAGAGCTGGACCAAAGCGTTATTGAATTTCTCAATTCGTGAAGGTCTTTCTCTTGAATAAATCATCCAATTTTTCTGATATAATCATTTGATTCTCTGTACATGTACGATACATCATATCTATCAAAATCCGTCCAATTCGGACAATTCCTTCGTGGTGCGCCCAATTTTCTACTTCTTCCTTTTCGTAAAGTGTATCTAGTAGTATGTGTATGGAGCGATTTGAAGTGGAGCTGCTAAATAAAATTAATCACCTATAAGGCAGATGCCAGGCGCTCTTTAGAAGAATCCTCAGCTCTTTATTCTCATGAAGGAGTGTGTGCTGTGGGCAGGGGATGACAAATGGATTCCATAGTTTTAAATTTTCAGAAAACTTTTGATACTGTTCCTCCCAAGCGAGTTCTAATCAAATTGCGTGTCTATGTAGTGTCGTCTCATTTGTGCCATTACATTTGCGATTTCCTGACAGAAACGCTACAGTTCTAGTAATAGACGGGAAGTCACCAAGTAAAACTCTAGTAACATCTGGCTTTCGCCAAGTATGTGTTACAGGTCATCTACTGTTCCTGATCTACGTAAACGATTTAGAAGACAATCCGGGCAGCCCTCTTAGATGTTTTGCAATTAACTATGTCGTTTATCGTCTTTTAAACATAAAAAATACGCATCAGATAGGATTGACGGAGAACATCGAAAAAGTTCAAAGAAGGGCAGCTCGTTTTGTATTATTGTGAAATAGGGGAGAGAGTACCACGGATGTGATACGCGAATTGAGTGGCGCTCATTAAAACAAAGGCGTTTTTCGTTGCAGCAGGATCATATCATGAAATGTCAGTTAACTTCTTTCTCCTCAGAGTCTGAAAATATTTTGTTGGCGTAGGCCTACATAGGGAGAAATGATCATTACAATAAAATAAGAGAAATCAGAGCTCACACAAAAAGATGTAAGAGTTCGTTTTCCCCACAAGCTGTTCCAGAGTGAAACTATAAAGAAATAGCTTGAAGGTGGTTCAATGAGGGTTCTGTCAGTCACTTAACTGTGAATTACAGAGTAATCACGTGTATATATATATATGTAGAAATGTAGTCCATCAGCAAGGGAAGTAGCTCACAAGACACTAGTTCGACCCAAACTTGAATAGTGCTCGTCAGTATGGGACCCTCACCAGATGGAGGAAATAGAAAAGATCTAAAGAAAAGCACCACATGTCGTTACAGGTCCACTTAGTAAGCACGAAAACATCACGGAGGTGCTCAGCCTACTCCCGTGGCAGACACTGAAAGAGAGGCATTCTGAATCACGGTATGGTCTACTGTTAAAGGTGAGAGAGCACACGTTTCTAGAAGAGTCAACCAATAAATTGCTTCCTCCTTTGTATATCTCGCAAAAGGACCATGAAGATAAAATTGGAGAGATTCGAGCCGACATGGAGGCACACCAGTAATCTTCTTCCCACAAACCATACGCGACTGAAATGGAAAAGAAGTGACACTGGTACACAAAGTACCCTCCGCAACACATCGTAAGGTGGCTTGTGGAGTACAGATGCAGGTGTAGATGTATATGTAATTCTATATGTTTCGGGGTGATGTAAGATGAAGAATGATGAAACACTTCCTAAGTTAAACTGTAAATCATGTGACAACAGGACACTACTCCACTAATGTTACACGTACGTCAATCATGAAATCACATACGCAGTTATGCGAAGTGCAGTGGTGTAAATGGAGTCCATGTGAGAGTTTCCCGACACACGAGCTACAGAAGACTGACGACAATCAGAGGAGAGATGTGTGAGCCAGAAGTTGCTTAATGTCTCCAGTCCTGTGAGGTTCTGTGATGTCTTCGAATACAAGATAACGGTCCTAGTACTATTTCATGACATGTCCATACTGCCGCTGAAGTTGTCTCCCACCTCGAATCTTTTCCAAAGGCTTGAAATGAACCAACAATCCCGTCTCAAAGTCTGCTGACTACGGTCAGCCTCCTCTCTGCCAACTATTAGGCCAAACTTAACATCCGTTTGTTGCCTGTGCTATGCAGCTTCCCTACCTCGCTAATCCTGTGTGCCAAATGCACAAAACACATAATCAAACACCGAGTGTTGCTGTTAAATTAGGCAGTCACGGAATACAGAACTGTGTTTATCGAGTGCATTCGTGTTGTCCTGTCACAATTTAATACATGCTATATGTTAGGTGTGCTGGGAATTAACATGACTGTCATTACCACTTGGACTGGGGCTCTGCATGCACTCTGGCCGTGTGCTCGCACCTGGTGATAGAGGTGGCTGCCGGCGTTAGCTGTGCTCAGAAGACGGGCGCGCGACTACTAGCGTGGCTGCTGGCTGTCGCCCTGCAGGGCCTATTGTTGTTGTCAATAATAAAGTCTATGCTGTTGGCTGGCACGAAAGCAATTGCTTATACTGGACATGGTCATCCGATGATGGACGTGCTTTAGAGTCGCAGCAGTCCCCAGGTTAGTACAAAAACGTTCCTGTTCTACTACACAGATGGAAAAAAGGCTTGGGTGGCGTGTGGGGGCTAAGCAGACGTCGCCACAGCTAGAGCAGCGGTCTCAAACTGAGGCTCGATACACAGGTGGTGACTGCACATGAGAGATGGCCCCGAGTCCTGACCCTAAAGCTACTAACACAGAATACGCAGCTGCATTCCCATGTAGGGCGCATCTCTAGGAACCGATAAATTAGCTCCCTCCTGATGGCAGCAAGCCTCTCACAGATTGGCATGCATCAAATGCCGGCACTCGATCGCACGTCGCCATGCTCTTGGTACAATTAAGCAAGGCCAAGTGGTGTGGCACAGCCATTCTGATGATGCAGGACAACTGTATTTGTTAGTCCTCTGGCCTAGTATTAACTGAGTGGCTCATTGTGTGTGGTGCAGATGGCACAGCTAAACTGCAGGCAGTGCAATGCGATTGTAATTAGTTCTATAACATTTCTCATATCTTCAGGGCTGCGTTCAAAGAACAGGAGCGCTCTGAGACTCAACCATTTCCTTTGTATGTCCCAGGGGGTGCCAGGGTAGGATGTTCTAGTATGCAGTATATCAGACACACATTGGACAGGGAGGTCATAGATCTGGCCACAACTTTCTCAGGACACAATTATGATTATTTTTCCTTTTATGTGCTAGGGGGGAGGAGGAACCTGAGGAGACACCAATTACTGTATAGGTCCTACTGTGTCCCCAAGCGAGTGCAGGCAGACAAGTTCCGCCATCTTGGCACAGTTATTAGTCCTATTGTAACACATGGCACAAATCATTCTCATCTTTCAACCAATAGGACAACTGCCAAACCATTTTCCTAAATTGTGATTAATTGAAATTGGGGACGGAAGGGAGTGGAATGGGTCATGAATCATTCTCCTCCAAGCAATAGAACATATGGCCTTCGCAAGGGGAGGAGTGAAATCTGGCAACCATGCAGGCTGTGCTGATACAACCCCCCAGCCCCAGTTTTTGTATTTCCCACCATCTATACATTACCCTTAGAGGAGTGAAAGAGGAGGGTCATTAATAATTCTGACAGTGGGAAGATCTGGCAACAATGCAGACTGTGTCAGTTCTCCTTTTGCCCCACTACTAACGAGCTGTACCCGTTAGCAGTATTCTCCACATGGAAACAATTATCAATAGATATGGTGATTTCAGTTTTACTTCAGTTTAGCTGTACAGTCTTTCTCTGACGACTCTTTACTAGGAACTCATGAAACATTAGACGAGTTTTCTTTTGAGAACTTATGTGCCACAGATAGTCGTAGCCTACCTTTACCAACTTAATCGTTGATCATCGCACCCAAAAATGTCTTCATCTTTCTGTTTTTACCATTCAAAGAAACAATGATTACAAGGGGAGGCAACTGGAAAGCTGAAAATTGAATAACAGCCTTCACGCTTCTATATTAAAATTTCAAAACTAGGAAATATTAAAAAACAAATGCATTATCATATTTGTATTAATGTGTCAATAACTGCAGAATTTTGATATCATAAACCTATGTGCTTTAATAGAGTTAAATGTGTTATATATGTGTTTCAGTGTACACATTTGTGATAGGCAACGAGACTTTAATGTGAAGAATGAGTAATAAAGTTGATCATCAGTCTTAATCGTCAATGAAGCTAGTAGTTTTGATTGATCAGAAGTATTAGAGTTGTCTCAGGACTTCCCTGTTTTATTTGTCAGGTTATTGGCAACCTTGACTTAGTAGATAATTATTATGAATTCCTCGAATAAGTACCATGTTTTACTAAAAAGAAATTTTAAGCAATTCCAGCCACTGAGCTAAAGAAGATGTGTTTGTCTGAGAGGACAGACAGGCACTTATTCTGGAAGAAAGTTTACGTGAACATGCATTGATGGTATTCCCTATGCTGTTTGATATCTTAACTCATTATCCATATTTCCACTCTGGCTTTATAAACCGCCTACCTCACCAACAAGTGGAAACTTCCCTGTGGTAGATACGTTAATACAGAAATACTACAACTTTTGGAAAAATAAATTAAAAACTGCGTAAAAGAATCAAGAAATAGGAATCTGGAAGACCCAAGATCGGATCATGTGTGGGACAGTGTACCAGCAACAAGTCATAAAAATTGAAGAATTGTTGCATAGACGTACAGTCATTAATACATTTACGCAACTCAGTCGAGTCGCCAGATTTTTTACCGGTATGTTCGATCAACATGCAAGTGAAAATGAAATGGTATTAGGTGGAGGGAAGACAACGTTCTCTCCGCAAAATGCTATTGAGAAAATTTGGAGAACAGACATCTGAAGCTGCCTGTAGAACGGTTTTACTGCCGCCAATGTATATTTTGCGCAAGGACCATGAAGATAAAAGAAGTTAGGGCTTCTAAGGAGGCCTACAGACAGTCATTCTTCCCTCGTCCTATTTGTGAGTGGATCAGGAAAGGAAATAACTAATAGTGGTACAGGGTGCCCTCCGCCATGCGCCACCCGGTGACTTGCAGAGTATGTATATAGATATCAAGGTAGATAAATATTATACTGGCTGGAATCCAACTGTAAGCCTTTTTCCTGCTCGGATTTGTCAATAAGCGCTTGAGCCGCGCCCTTGTTAGCATCTGTATTTCTTCATGAGATTACCTCTAGTGTTACGTCTGAGAAACTTAAACACCTATTTAAAGACGAGGAAAGGAATAACATGAGGTAATTTATTTAGAACTATGCCCTGATTACCAAAGATAACTGCAGATTGTTTGGTTGGTACACGGCAATTAAGTTGCCTAATACTGCTCATATTGCAAAAAGAATTAGAAGTAACTGCCAAAATGTAGATGAAGTTATCAAGAGGACGAATGGGGTCTTCATACTTGCTAAACTGCAAGAAAGCCTAAACCAGCTACCAGGGATCAAGAGCAATTTTACCTAGCGTCTAGCATTCATTCAGAAAGAGAACTGCTACTGGCTGCCGGCATGAGGAAAAGCTTAGTTGTTTGAGGTCGGATGACTGCAGTTTGCGGGCTTTCAATTAATAAATGAGGTGATGTGGCCCCCAGCTACGTACCCTCAAAGCCGGCCGCGGTGGCCGAGAGGTTCTAGGCGCTTCAGTCAAGAACCGCGTGACTGCTACAGTCGCAGGTTCGAATCCTGCCTCGGGCAGGTATATGTGTGATGTCCTTAAATTAGTTAGGTTTAAATAGTTCTAAGTTCTAGAGGACTGATGACCTCAAATGTTAAGTCCTATAATGCTGAGAGCCATTTGAACCATTTAAACGTACCCTCAGACTCAGAGTTGAAGTATAAAAAGTTTTGGCTGGTTTCGTTGTCTAGGGGCTGGGATACGTAGTTGCCGCATTACAAGCCAAATATTGCTGAGTCTACAGTATACAATATGAATATACACATGAGTCGAAAATGGTCGAAGGTTCCTATCACTCGGCAATTGCGAATTTTGAACGTAACATAGACATTTATAAATGAAACATTGCAATTAAATAAATTCTGCAGGTACTATTTTAACGATTTTAAATGATGAGTAAGATAGCAGAAGTACCTTTAAGAATTCCCTTTATTACTGTAAAACACCTATTGGTGTCGATGGTCCGCCGGCCGGCGTGGCCAAGCGGTTCTAGGCGCTACAGTCTGGAACCGCGCGACCACTACGGTCGCAGGTTCGAATCCTGCCGCGGGCATGGATGTGTGTGATGTCCTTAGGTTAGTTAGGTTTAAGTAATTCTTAGTTCTAGGGGACTGATGACCTCAGAAGTTAAGTCCCATAGTGCTCAGAGCCATTTGAACCATATTTTTTGTCGATGGTCCAGCAATTAAATAAAATATAAGTTGAATAACAGGGAAACAATAGATTCTCACTTCACGTAATTAGTTATGAATAACAACATAGATCGCGAAATATTCACTTCTGAATGAATACTACGTCCACTGCAGAAGCCACAGAAATCTCACAAGAGCACAAGTCGAAACTACGAAATATCTCTATGTCCCGCGACCACGTGCAAACTCTCCACTTTCCAAGTCTTTCCCGTGACCGTATGTCGCTACTCCACGTCCAGCACTCTCCGTCCAGCACCTCTCGTGTCCTGTGCCATTGTGTCCTCTATCGAAACGATGCTCCTCCCCCATTTCCGTACAGTCTCCCCACGTGTCCTTTTTGGAACGATCGCTGTGATTGACTACAATGCTCCCGCCCTGTCTCCAAGCCAACGCACATTCAGAAACATAATGAAACACATTCGAAATACTGGAGTTACATTTAAATAACTTGAAATTAAATAAATATTCCTACGGCTGGGCCATAAACACGCTCTAACAGACATTATTAAATATACAAACAAATTAAATAACCACATATCGAGGGAATAGACCAGAAGTAAGCCAGTAGCCTAATGTCTCTGTGCTTTCTAAAACACAGTAAATAATTGACCAATTTCTTCATGAATAGTATACACCAGACATAAACAAGGGCATAGATGAATAAATATATTTATAAGCATGCTGCTACCGTTCTTTCGTGTAACTGTGGAGTAGTTATGGCCTGAAGCGATCGATAGTGATCAGTCACTTTGACCTCCAATAACTTGTGTACTAGTCAAGTTACATGCCTGTAATTTGTACCAATTTAGGTTTACACTAATAGCTTTCTAAAGACACGTCGATCGACGAAATCGGATGAACTATTTAGATTTTGGAAATTCGTTGATGGGTGTTACTTGTATAATTTATAGTCAGATACTAAACTTTAAACTAATAAGGAAGTTGAAAATCTGATTACACCATCATAATCAAATGGCTCTGAGCACTATGGGACTCAACTGCTGAGGTCATTAGTCCCCTAGAACTTAGAACTAGTTAAACCTAACTCACCTAAGGACATCACAAACATCCATGCCCGAGGCAGGATTCGAACCTGCGACCGTAGCGGTCTTGCGGTCCCAGACCGCAAGGCCACTCCGGCCGGCCACCATCATAATCGTCGTGCAAATAATGGTAATGACCATGTTTCTGTTTGAGGTATCATGATTCATCTGGTTACTATTAATTTCCATACGATCTGTGCAATGGCTGCCACTAAGTTTTCACAAAGTCAGCCATCTTTGGCACTCATGGCATGTCTCCTTCATCGACACAGCATCACCATGGAATTCCCAGCCACGCGGTCCCTGAATCCCGGCTAACGTTCGGCATCATGCGACCGCCCTCGAGCCGCGGCCCGCCGAGAGGCCCCTGCGCGTCCACGCCAAAGCCGAACTCAGACTATTTTCAGGGCGCCACAACTCGCCCGTTACCTCACAAGTTGCAGTGAGAAAAGAGGGCGAAGTCTGGTCCATCAGAGGAATCCGCTCATATCGTTACAGGATAAGTATGCCCTGACTGTCTGACCTCTTTATCCATCAGAATAGATGCCTATCGTCCATTCATTTGGTGTGCGATAACAGCAGCATGCACACATCAGAATACTCAATGATTCGTTGAACGGACACCCAAAAGTATCGGCAGTGGAATGACCTGCCCTCAAAATTTAAGCGGAGTCTGTAATTTTGCACATTGAAGGATCGACTCTGGGAGCTAAGTTACGAGCGTACTTGGAAATTCTTTTTAGGATCGTCTTTTTTCTCTGTGGAACAGCATTAAGTGAAGACAGTATATTTGCTACGGTCGCGGGTTCGAATCCTACCTCGGGCATGGATGTGTGTGATGTCCTTAGGTTAGTTAGGTTTAAGTAGTACTAAATTCTAGGGGACTGATGACCTCAGATGTTGAGTCCCATAGTGCTCAGAGCCATTTGAATCATCTGAACCATCCTGAAAGACTCAACAAAGTGTTATACAATGAAGGATGATTGAGTTCATATTATAAGTAAAAGAAACGTATTTTATTTCAAAGTTCCTGGTTGTCCCGCGTCGCGTACAAGAAGCCCATGGCCCGTTTGTATGCCAGGGGGCACTGGATGTCGCTGTGCTTCATTGTGCTGTCTTATAAAATACGTTAAAGAGGCATTCGATCTCGAGAGAAACCCAACAGTTTGAAGAATATTTTACTGTAAAATCAGCATTAGTTATGAGTATAATGTTCTTCCATCTTCAGATGAAATTAAAAAACTTTAATACACTAAAGATGCAAGCAACCATGCGTGAGCAGCGCCTATTAGACGGAGGGGTCCGACAGCCGATCAGTTCCAGTCATTCCACCAGCAAAGGGGCACGGCTCGTGTTGTCAGTAGTTCAACCATGCCTAGACAGTCAATACCGCGGATCGATCGCGTCCGCATTGTTACTTTGTGCCAGGAAAGCCTCTCAGCAAGGGAAGTGTCCAGGCATCTCGGAGTGAACCAAAGCGATGTTGCTCGGACGTGGTGATACAGAGAGACAGGAACTGTCAACGACAGGCCTCGCTCAGGCCGCCCAAGGGCTACAACTGCAGTGGATGACCGCTACCTACTGATTATGGCTCCGAGGAACTCTGACAGCAACGCCACTATGTTGAACAATGCGTTTCGTGTAGCCAAAGAACGTCGTGTTACGACTCAAACCGTGCGCAATAGGCTGCATGATGGGCAACTTCACTCCCGACGTCTATGGCGAGATCCATCTTTGTAACCACGACACCATGCAGCGCGGTATAGGTGGGCCCAACAACATGCTGAATGGACTGCTTAGGATTGGTATCACGTTCTCATCACCGATGAGTGTCGCATATGCCTTCAACCAGACAATCGTCGGAGACGTGTTTGGAGGCAACCCGGTCAGGCTGGACGCCTTAAACACACTGTCCAGCGATTGCAAAAAGGTGGAGGTTCCCTGCTGTTTTTGGGTAGCATTGTGTGGGTCCAAAGTACGCCGTTGGTTGTCATGGAAGGTGCCGTAACGGCTGTACGATACGTGAATGCCATCCTCCGACCGATATTGCAACCATATCGGCAGCGTATTGAGGAGGCATTCATCTTCATGGACGTCAATTCGCGCCCCCATCGTGCATATCTTGTGAATGCCTTCCTTCAGGATAACGACATCGCTCGACTAGAGTGCCCAGCGTGTTCCCTAGACGTGAGCCCTATCGAACACGACTATAATAGATTGAGAAGGGCTGTTTATGGACGACGTGACCCAACAACCACTCTGAGGGATCTACGTCGAATCGCCGTTGAGGTGTTGCACAATCTGGACCAACATTGCCTTGATGAACTTGTGGATAATATGCCACGACGAATACAGTCATGCATCAGTGCAAGAGAACGTGCTACTGGGTATTAGAGGAACCGCTGTGTACAGCAATCTGGACCACCATGTCTGAAGGTCTCGCTGTGGAGTGGTACAACACGCGATGTGTGGTTTTCATGAGCAATAAAAAGGGTGGAAATTATGTTTATGTTGATCTCTATTCCAATTTTCTGTACAGGTTCCGGAACCGAGGTGATGCAAAACTTTTTTGATGTGTTTAGTTGTATATTGCTAATACGAAACTTTATATAAGAAACGAGTTATCATTTATATATTTTAACCATAACATATCATTTTCTGATAAAATTTACATGTGTAAAAGAATGGTAAGTTTATTTACGTACATGTTGTTTCCTACGTATTAAAAACTGAAGTGACAAAGAAGTTGGAATAGGCATGCGTATTCAAATACAGAGATATGTAAACAAGCAGAATACGCCACTGCGGTTGACATCGCCTATATAAGACAACAAGTGTCTGCTGCTACAATGGCAGGTTATCAAGATTTAAGTGAGTTTGAACGTGTTGCTATAGTCGGCGCACGAGCGATGGGACACAGCATCTCCGAGGTAGCGAAAAGGGGGGATTTTCCGTAAGGCCATTTCACGAGTGTAGCGTGAATATCAGGAATCCGGTGGAACGTCAAATCTCCGACATAGCTGCGGGCGGAAAAGGATCCTGCAAGAACGGGACCAACGACGACTGAAGAAAATCATTCAACGTGACAGTAGTGCAACCCTTCCGCAAACTGCTGCAGATTACAATGATGGGCCGTCGACAAGTGTCAGCGTGCGGACCATTCAACGTAACATCATCTATATGGGCTTCAGGAGCTGAAGGCCCACTCGTATAATCTTGATGACTGTATGACACAAAGCTTAACGCCTAACCTGGGAGCCTTGTTTCAAATAGTATCGAGCGTTTGGACGTGTAGGGGCATGCAGACAACCTCATGAACCCATGGACCCTGCATCTCAGGAGGGGACTGCTCGAGCTGATGGAGACACTGTAATTGTGTGGGGAGTGTGCAGTTGGAGTGATATGGGACCCCTGATATTACTAGATACGACTCAGACAGGTAGCATGTATGTAAGCATCCTGTCTGATCACCTGCATCCATTCATGTCCATTGTGCATTCCAATGGACTTGGGCAATTCTAGTAAGACAACGCGAAACCACACGCGTCCAGAATTGCTACAGAATGGCTCCAGGAACACTCCTCTGATTTGAACACTTCCGCTGGCCACCAAACTCCCCAGATATGAACATTATTGAGCATATCTGGGATGCTTTCAATGTGCTGCTCAGAAGAGATCTCCACCCCCTCGTACTCTTACGGATTTATGGACAGCCCTGCAGAAATCATGGTCTCAGTTCCCTCCAGCACTATTTCAGACATTAGTCGAGTCCATGCCACGTCGTGTTGCGGCACTTCTGCGTGCTCGTGGGGACGCTACACGATAATAGGCAGGTGGACCAGTTTCTAATAAAATATCACGATGAGCAAGTTTCTAACCAAAAGACATTTCCTCTGTTCTGAAATTGTTTTTCAGTAAATACATGTGGCCACTATTTTTTTTTTCGGCGAAAGAAGATTCTGAAAACAATAATACTAGATCGTACGGGCTTTTGTTAAAGTTTCAAGAACATACCTTCACCGAAGAGTCAAGCAGTATATTGCTCCCTCCTACGTATATCTCGCGAAGAGACCATGAGGATGAAATCAGAGAGATTAGAGCCCACACAGAAGCATACTGACAATCCTTCTTTCCACGAACAATACGCGACTGGAATAGAAGGGAGAACCGATAGAGGTACTCAAGGTACCCTCCGCCACACACCGTCAGGTGGCTTGCGGAGTATGGATGTAGATGTAGATACTAGATCGAAGCTCCTCTCGTGCATTGCTGCGAATTAATGTTATAACAGTATGAAAGCGACATGCAACAAACGTCAAATTGGTATGAAGTGTACTGAATGATTAGCATTTCAGCGCAACCAAATAAAATAGATAGGAGCAATGCCACCAACATTTGGTATATAAGGAAAGACTACGAAGCTGGTTCCTCACTCACATTTCGCATTTTAATTTTGGTAGTTAGTAAGAAGATCGTGTGATGCCCCAGGTAGCAAACGAGATAATTCTACCAACATGCGTCGTAATTCGAAAGCGTCAGGATCGTGTCTTGTCGACTCTGCAGTTTAATCTTCCGCGATTTTTTTGTCTGCATCGATCGGGAATCGACTGGTTCAGGAGAACCATACTCGACCCCTTGCAGGATTTGAAAGCCTCGATGCGTCTTTCGCCAGAAAGGACAGACGATCTGTTCGCTCGGCCGTGCAGCATCGTTCGTCTTCGTCACATACGTTGATTTGGTAACGGGATAGTTTGCAACTTGACAATTATCCAGGTGGACAGTGTAGGTGGACAGTGTAAAGTCTACTGGATCCCCAGGGACTATCAAGCATGGCCACCATTGTTGTTGCTCCCCCTGATATTGCGATAGAGGGATGCTGCCGATTGTGGTACGTCCACCGACAACAGATGTGAGTGGTTCTGCGTACTGCGTCACGATGGTCGCATCGGTGTGTGGAAGCTCCAATGGAGGTTCCAAGGAGAACGAACGTTGCCAGATTGCATTCGTCACTTTCATATGGGACCATCACCTGGTGTGATGGTGTGAGGTGCCATCTGGTACACAATACGATCTTCTCTGGTTCCTATATATTCGAGGTCTCCGTGATGTTATGTTTCGACAAGGGAACGCAAGACTCCATGCTAGCCCTGTTGCACCGACCTACCTGTACACGAGGGTGTTCGCATGTTGCCCTGACCAGCCAGTTATCCAAATGTCTCACCCACTTGAAACATCTGGTCTTGAAGTATCGAGGGACTGTCACGTACCACTAGGCGGATACCAGGAGCACACAGGTGGAGCAGCATAGAATCACATACTAGTGTGTCATCAAAGCTCACTTGGACCTGGTTCCCAGCCGGGTTAGAAAAAAATCAAATGTGTGTGAAATCTTATGGGACTTAACTGCTAAAGTCATCAGTCCCTAAGCTTACACACTACCTAACCTAAATTATCCTAAGGACAAACCCACACACCCATACCCGAGGGAGGACTCGAACCTCCGCCGGGACCAGCCGCACAGTCCATGACTGCAGCGCCTAAGACCGCTCGGCTAATCCCGCGCGGTCGGGGTTAGAGCCATTGTCGCTGCACCCAGAAATCACCTGGAAATTTGAGCATATATTATTCCAACTATACTGTATACATACAATAAGTTCAGTTTCGTTATTTGCTATCATTGCTGGTGTTGTCCGCAGCTCGTGGTCTCGCGGTTGCATTCTCGCTTCCCGAGCACGGGGTCCCGGGTTCGATTCCCCGCGGCGTCAGGGATTTTCACCTGCCTCGAGATGACTGGGTGTTTGTGTCGTCCATATCACTTCATCATCATCCAGAAAGGTGGCGAAATTGCACTGAGCAAAGGTTGGGAAATTGTACGGGCGCTGATAACCGCGCAGTTGAGCGCCCCACAAACTTAAACATCATCATCATCATCATCATCATCATTGCTGGTGTTGCAGTCTTAATGAGAAGCAGTGTACGTAAGATACGAGAAAATCCCTCGCGGCAGTGAAAGAAGTAGACACTCGCAGAGCAAGTAAAGATGACAGCCCTTAGGGCTGAACATTGCCGCGTTCTAAGTTTAGTCGGTGATGTGTCGTTAAACAGTCATGTCCAAGAACTTGTCCGCATAGCCTAATGGACTGCATAGTTTAGTCCAAGGCTAGGTCGATGCTGGGGCACTGCCTTTGCTGACGGTTTGGCAGCGCCTGCTACCTGTTGTCATGATCAAACGCATGCCGTTAGCCAGGCTCCCATTGTACAGAAGCCACAAATGCCTCACACTGCAATGCGGACTGGAATGCCACTGCTAGCGTAGTAAATGGCGAGCTTCTGTGTGTGACTGACAGTCAAACACAGAAGCAACGACTCTGATGAGCGCTGTCAGGCAGCCAACATTGTTACAGCCATCAACCACTGTCGATGTTAAGCGGACTCTTACAAAAATCCACGTAGAGAATAATTTCTCGGGGGCGAAGTTTGACCAATTCCGTACCACGACGTGCAGAGACTCCAGTTAAAGCATTCAAAGCATACTGATCTAGTACATCAGTTACCGTTCTTTGATTAAAATTGTTTATGTATTCTGATGTGCCATAAATTTCCTTTTAATCACATGTGTCCTGCGTGTTGCGAATGCTGTAAAGTTAGTGTCTTATGATGTGACTAATTACATCCGATGTCAGAAAAAATCTGTGTTTCGAATATTCATTTGTTGATTTTGGAAATTTTATGTCGCTCTAGTACTACTACACCTACTTGAAGAATACATGTATAGCTAAGTCACTACATCACAATTGGAAGCATATCCACTCTAAATTTTTCTCCGTAGTTCACAGGGCTGATGCTCGCTGCTGATTCCTGAGCTAACAGAATTTTTTTCTTAATAGTCACGAAGTTAAGAAACTTCACCCCTCATTCTTCATACAGTAATTAACTCTTTGGATATTGACGTAACATTTATTGCTAATTTTCGATTGTCGACTTTAGAAGGAAGTTAATTAGTGGGCGAGAAGAGAAAAACCTGCGTAATGGGAGTCATCAGAGAATCCGAACTGCTGCTAATTTGGAAGCCTTTTAGAAATTAATTAAAGTCTATTGTGTGGAGAGTAACGAGTGCTTGGTTCCTTACTGCTGGAACTTCCATTTAACGAAACTTTTACGATTGTTTACCCGACCTCTCAGAATCGGCATGATAAGCGTTGACAGCAGAAGGGTAGCAGCCTGTCTTGTAACTCATTTCGCCTCATGTTCTTCCAATTAAAGGTCATTTCTGTTCCGTCGTTAGCAGACTGTCGTACTATGTGCTTCTTTATTATCAGGTCTCCTCAGGGCAAATAAAGCTGCATCCTTTCTCTCTCGTGTAGCCGAAATTAAATTTGCGTCTAGGTTATGTACGGAAATATTCCACCCCTTCTTCAGTGTCGTTATGTGAATAACAGCATTGCGTTGCATATGCTTCTGTTTCTGCAAAACCTGTAATTTAATTTGTCAGGAAAATGATTAAAAATTCGTCAATAAAGTTTGTAATGGTGGGGTCAGCGCGTCACTTGTGCAATGGCTACCGGAAGGAATCACTCGTGACGTGCTGGAAGACCGAACTAGAGCCAGCGTGTAGTAATTTAGGAAAATAGAGAACAGTACACGAACTGCGGCACGAGACATCGAAACGTGCATTTGTCATAGCGACTCAAGCCTTTCCTCCCATAACCATTGAGATTAAGGCCTATTCGCACAGATATGCGCGCGTCCACAAACCATAAATCGACCTGAATTCTCCTGCTCTTAACACTGAGTGTATGGCGGGCCTTGCGGCTCCCACAGAACACTTATGACTGTCTGATTACGGCCCCTCTCCGGTAGTCTAATTAACACCCTCGTCCTCTCCTAACAACATCCAGAACGCGAATCCCCTTCCTCCCACAACCTATAAAATGCTACTCCTCTAATCTGCATAATTAGGTGCCTTCCAAAATCATGTGCTCCACGTGGAGCTGCTTGAAAAGCACATTTCACCAACGGTGGCCCGTGAACCGCCTTTTTCGCCAATATCATATTTTTTACTGCTTCGTACTGCCTTCCTACAACAGATGGGCCGATCCCCTTCGACCAGTCTTCTCTCTGTCGAACATGCGCACTTCAGTACGCGCCTCGACATCAGTCAGCACGCCAAATCAAAACACCGCTTCTCCATTCAAGTGGGAACACCAGCGTGGGAGCCAGTGCATCTCACAAAGGAGAAATGCACGAATTTTTGTAACGGCTTGGCGGCTGACGTCAAGTTGCGCCGACCTATTACGGCGACGGAAGTGAAAAAATGGTCTTCCTCCTCCGAAAAGCTGATGGAAATTCTGACAAGGGCCCGTCCGTCATCGTTCCACCTGCAGGAGAAGTACTGGCCAAGGCTCTTCGCCTGTTAGCCAGCATACCTAAGATCAGCCCTTTGAATCTTCTAGCCTGCCATAAACTGATTCTTTTGCTATCTATACCAGCAGCAGCCGCCGCACCCAACTTCAGCCATGAAGAAAACGGGTGTCCAACATAAACACAATTCCTTCACTCGGAATACAGCATGCAAAACTACGTTATAACCAACACCGAGCCTAATCACTGTCAGTCCGCCATACTGGTCATTGAACTGGTCACTGTGTCACCTTAATGCAACACAAGTGCCCTAGTCTGCATAATTGAGAACACTTAGGTGAAAGAGAGACGATGCCAAAGGATTAGCCCCTTTCAAGGACAGATGCCCAGGCGTACTGTTCTGCTGTCAGAGTTCTTTGCTTCTACAAGCCATGACCAGAAGTCATATCTGATGGCTCTTCACCACCGCCGTGCTTCTCCAAAACATTGGAAGAATAAGGCCTTCACTGTATACATCACTCAACACAACACAATACCATCCATCAACAGCCCATGCTTACTGGTCACCACGACACTCCAACACAGCAGTTTGTGTTGTGGTGTTATGCTAGTCAGTGTACGCAATGGAAATTACCTTATCTAGTTGCTGCGATTCTTGAGCCGACGGTGTGGTACTACGCAGAATGTTGCAGGGAGTCATTACTTCTTCTCAGATGATATGTGCAGATCTAAAAGGGCTACAAAGCGTTTGGTACACAATACAGCGATCCGTCCTTGCTGTGGTCTGTGGTTGATTGGAACCTTCAGATTACATTCCCATGTAGTCTAACAGCACGCTGCTGTGACATCCAAATGCCCATACATCTGGATATTGCACGATTTGACCAGCTGGTCAAACGGAGGCCCAAAATGATATCGCTTTCAAATTCGGTCAGTTGCAGATAACGCCGTATCACATGAATACATGACATCTTCATGTCACGTTCCCTGTACAGCCCACTAACACCGGTATCAATACTAAGCGCAAACAACACAAATGTACTCTGGTGGCCATTCCACATGTCCCAGGCAGTTCCAACTGTAGTCATTTGTGCATGTGTGCATGTATGAAGTTACATTGACATCCATTCAGCACAGGCAACAGACAATGAGTACAAGTACAGTAACACCGAATTGGCCACTGGAAATACACTATATCTGAAGACTCATATCAGCCACTGCAGAAGAAAGAATGAGTTAAGCTACCCAGGGCATCGCCTCCAAGCCCCAGAACATGGAAGATAAAAGTACATAGCTGTTACACTACATCTGCCTCATACACCTTCATGTAAAACTGACATTGTCGAGTGGTGAGATAAAATGGTCCCCCCCCCCCCCCCCACACACACACACACACACACACCATCCCCCCCACTAGCCCAGTTACTAAGTTCATGTCAACGCTAGTAAAATTGACACTGAGTATATATTTGTACTGTTGATCCAATAATAAAAACGTAAACGTTTCCATGTATTAATCCATCGACCAGTTTGTTTTCATTTCGACCTGATTTGCATATACGATATTAATTTCCTTAGTCAAATTTATTTCACTATATTTTCGTGCCCAGTGTGGGTCGACATTTGCAGATCAGTTTCTATTGATTCCTCACGTGTTTCATTTTCAATTAACCGAGAAAAATCAAATTTAATTCACTACATTTCGGACCCCAACATGAGACAACGTTACTTGCATATCAATTATAATTTACATGATTTTTGACACTTGGCATGGTGCGATCTTATTTGTCATTTATGCTTTTCAAATTATGGCATTTTGGCACTCAGCATGGGTTCATTTGCATATATTAATTTCTCCCAATTAAATTTCATTACATTTTGGCATCCAACACAGGGCGACCTCATTTTCATCTAATCAAAACAATCAAAATTCATTTATCAAGTTTTGATGCCCAACGTAGGGCTACCTCATTTTCACTTAATCAGTTTATCAGTGTAATTCACTTTCACTATATTTTGGCGTCCATCACAGAGCGATCTTCATTGCCATTTCCCAATTTTAAATTGGGTTTGATGCCCAATGTCGAGCTACTTGCGTATTTATTTCCAATCAAATTTGATTTAATACGGTATCTAGACCGTTGTCTGAAGTTCATCACAGTTACATGTATCCTTTTGCTTCTTTACAGTTTACGTTTTTCTCATTAATTACTGCAATGTACACCCAGGAGACCTATCCCATATTCGCGTATGTTCCTCAGAGAGCTATTTTTGGTACTTTCGGCGATTCCAGTGACTTCCACTTGCATAGATTATAAATTATTTATTTTGTAATTTTTCATTTTTCTCTTTCATTCACTCTCTATTCTCTGATCTCTGATTTTCATCAGGAAACTTTATTGATCCTGTAGCTGCCTAACATAGGCTTCCTTCGTAAAAATGCACTTTACGTCTGCAAACGCCGTCCAAGCTCACTACAGGCAGAACACTGCAGCAAGAGTAATGCTACCACATCATACAAGACAGAATAGTTTTTGTTACTAATTGACTGACTGCAGTAGGTAAATTAAATGATAAAATATGAAGAATCAGGGAATAATCTCAGTAATTGACTGTGTCTGTCTTACCCCTGTTTTAGTTAAGTTATGTTCATAAAGAGTATATTGATATTTCTTATTCAAAAAAATTTTAACATTTCTTTGTGATAAATTATGTAAGTATTTGTACTACCTAGTTCACAGGAGGAGGTGATGTCATGTGAGTGGGTAGAAATTATAAGGGGTATTCCGCAAGGTTCGGTCAAGGTTTCTCTGCTTATTATTGTACGTGAATAATTATTTTATTTTAATCAATTTTTTAATATCTGATAAATATTGCTAACCGAGTAAAGGATCATCAGAATCGAAATGTTCTGAAATAAAAAACTCGTTTCCAAGAAACGAGAACCCTTGAGATTTTGGAGTTATAAAGCTCCTCAAATATTTCATTGTGAAAAACATAATACCATCCATAAATGTAGAGTTACTAAATACAGTCATTTGGTGTAAATTTCGATAAAAACTGGAAAAGTCATTTAGTATATATGCTAAACCGTACAATTTCGACTAATTTCGCCAATTTTACGGTCAGTGAGATTATTTTGAAAGAGAAAGCTGCCATTTGACTGTGTATTACTGTATTTATCTTCAGTATTTTCCAGAGTTCGGCTTTCATGCCATTATCAAGCAAATGCTAAAAATTCTGAGACCATTAATACATCTGGTAAGGCAGTCCAAAGCAGGTAAGCAAGACTAACATATGTCTTAATGGGATGAAAGCCGAAATCTAGATTGTGCAGAAGATAAATACAGAAATACACAGAGAAATGGCGGTATACTCTTTCAAAAAACATGCATGTCGGCGAGATATCTTATTTTTCACGTTTTCACACATAGATATACACTCCTGGAAATGGAAAAAAGAACACATTGACACCGGTGTGTCAGACCCACCATACTTGCTCCGGACACTGCGAGAGGGCTGTACAAGCAATGATCACACGCACGGCACAGCGGACACACCAGGAACCGCGGTGTTGGCCGTCGAATGGCGCTAGCTGCGCAGCATTTGTGCACCGCCGCCGTCAGTGTCAGCCAGTTTGCCGTGGCATACGGAGCTCCATCGCAGTCTTTAACACTGGTAGCATGCCGCGACAGCGTGGACGTGAACCGTATGTGCAGTTGACGGACTTTGAGCGAGGGCGTATAGTGGGCATGCGGGAGGCCGGGTGGACGTACCGCCGAATTGCTCAACACGTGGGACGTGAGGTCTCCACAGTACATCGATGTTGTCGCCAGTGGTCGGCGGAAGGTGCACGTGCCCGTCGACCTGGGACAGGACCGCAGCGACGCACGGATGCAAGCCAAGACCTTAGGATCCTACGCAGTGCCGTAGGGGACCGCACCGCCACTTCCCAGCAAATTAGGGACACTGTTGCTCCTGGGGTATCGGCGAGGACCATTCGCAACCGTCTCCATGAAGCTGGGCTACGGTCCCGCACACCGTTAGGCCGTCTTCCGCTCACGCCCCAACATCGTGCAGCCCGCCTCCAGTGGTGTCGCGACAGGCGTGAATGGAGGGACGAATGGAGACGTGTCGTCTTCAGCGATGAGAGTCGCTTCTGCCTTGGTGCCAATGATGGTCGTATGCGTGTTTGGCGCCGTGCAGGTGAGCGCCACAATCAGGACTGCATACGACCGAGGCACACAGGGCCAACACCCGGCATCATGGTGTGGGGAGCGATCTCCTACACTGGCCGTACACCACTGGTGATCGTCGAGGGGACACTTAATAGTGCACGGTACATCCAAACCGTCATCGAACCCATCGTTCTACCATTCCTAGACCGGCAAGGGAACTTGCTGTTCCAACAGGACAATGCACGTCCGCATGTATCCCGTGCCACCCAACGTGCTCTAGAAGGTGTAAGTCAACTACCCTGGCCAGCAAGATCTCCGGGTCTGTCCCCCATTGAGCATGTTTGGGACTGGATGAAGCGTCGTCTCACGCGGTCTGCACGTCCAGCACGAACGCTGGTCCAACTGAGGCGCCAGTTGGAAATGGCATGGCAAGCCGTTCCACAGGACTACATCCAGCATCTCTACGATCGTCTCCATGGGAGAATAGCAGCCTGCATTGCTGCGAAAGGTGGATATACACTGTACTAGTGCCGACATTGTGCATGCTCTGTTGCCTGTATCTATGTGCCTGTGGTTCTGTCAGTGTGATCATGTGATGTATCTGACCCCAGGAATGTGTCAATAAAGTTTCCCCTTCCTGGGACAATGAATTCACGGTGTTCTTATTTCAATTTCCAGGAGTGTACTACAATGTAATATTTTGGACTACTCTCGTAGACAAAAACAATTAATTCGACAAAAATGTAGTAAGTATAATTACTTGTAGGTTCAGACACATAATTAAAATATCTATTTAAATTCGGAAATTTGTGGTAAGGTCTTGTGGGACCAAACTGCTGAGGTCATCGGTCCCTAAGCCTACACACTACTTGATCTAAATTATGCTAACTTACGCTATGGACCACACACACACCCATGCCCGAGGGAGGACTCGAACCTCCGACGGGGGTAGCCTCACGGACCGTGACAAGGCGTCCGATACCGCGCGGTTACCCCCCGCGGCAAAATATCTATTTAAGCAATTTCTTCTCCAAGGTATCTCCTTCTGCACCACATCTGAACATTTAATTAGAAGTAGTCAATTAGACACCTGCAAATAACCAGCAAGCAACCATAACAAATTATTTTTAATAGGTGAGTGTAATTGTTTTTCAGACAACACGTTTCGCATCATATCGTCCATTGCGAATGTCACATACGCAACTATCCAACTATGAGTCACTGTAAAAACTATTTTAGGAACAGTTCTGTGTAGCAAACATTGAAACAGGCGACTTCATCGTTTGGTTTTGTAGCCCTAGCAATAGCTGTGTTTGCATATTAAATTATGGGAATTCGCCTTTGCCTTTTATGCAAACAACTGTCGTTTACAAATACCCACACATGTTTCATCACTTCGTGACGTCGTCAGGCGGATACTTTTATGAAGTTCTTATGTTTCTACAGTATTGGGTGTTTTACGTGATTGTATACTGCCTGCTTTTCATCTACAAAGTTATTTTTTCAGTACCTGACATCACCTAAATGCTCTTCTATTGTGGAAACCGCTGTACAGTAACGCAAAGAGGGCCATACAGAAAACAACAATATGTAAATATAAGCACTGAATAAAATTACACACCAATTATGGCACAAAATGTTGAAAGATGTTTAGGCATTTGTAAACAACAGTTGTGTACGTAATAGGTGGACCTGAATTCCCAAGGTTTAGGAATCTTCAGCTATTCTGAATCTATGGAAGACTTGCGAGTGACTTTAAAATTCAAACATACTTTATCATGAGACACATGGCCATGGGTTAATACAGAATGAACATGGTTTCAGTAGCGTTTCACAGTTTCATAAGGTGCCCATGACCTAAGCCATAAACAGGACGTGCACAAGACAATTGCTTGCCCATTAAAAACTTACCTGTTCCTGCGTTTGCGTGACTAACATATCAATTGTCACATGTTAGACAGAACGACAAAATGGAAGGTAGAAATATTTTTCAAGCACCGATGTGTCCCTGTCTTATGTAGGTATAAATCCTCCAACCTTGAAAGATCGTAACCTTCTTTGAAATATGTTCCAGTGTAATACCTGTCGAGATGTTCTACAGATACCATATTTTGATAAATACCCGACCTCCCATTAGTTTTAGTTGCTCTTTGTAATACTAATAATCGTTCACCTCATGAACAAGATCAGTAATCCTAATATAATGATACAAGAAGTGGTAGAGAAGGAGCGAAAGCAAAAGTGTAGGTTTGATAGACTGAGAGAAGAAGAGGGAAGGAACACCGATAAGTTTAATGGTTCCAGCGAACATTGTAGTTCAGTTGTTAAATTATGTTCTGCTATACTGACATTCAAATCTCCATCCCAATTTAGGTACAAATTCCTTCCCCCTAACTTTAAGAGAATTCCAAGACAGTTCCCTCGAGATGACCATGACCAAATATCAGCCCCATCCGTGCGTAACTGTTGTTAATCTCTCGTGACCTTGCCGTCCGTTCGAAGAAATATCCCTACAATGCTCTTCTTCGACTGTCCAGTAATTTCGGTAACTATGAAATCATAAAAGTACAGGGTGTTCAAAAAGTCAGTATAAATTTGAAAACTTAATAAACCACGGAATAATGTAGATAGAGAGGTAAAAATTGACACACATGTTTCGAATGACATGTGGTTTTATTAGAACCAAAAAAATAAACATAGTATTGCTAGACGCGTGAAAGATATCTTGCGCGCGTCGTTTGGTGATGATCGTGTGCTGAGCCGCCACTTTCGTCATGCTTGGCCTCCCAGGTCCCCAGACCTCAGTCCGTGCGATTATTGGCTTTGGAGTTACCTTAAGTCGCAAGTGTATTGTGATCGACCGACATCTCTAGGGATGCTGAAAGACAACATCCGACGCCATTGCCTCACCACAACTCCGGACATGCTTTACAGTGCTGTTCACAACATTATTCCTCGACTACAGCTATTGGTGATGAATGATGGTGGACATATTGAGCATTTCCTGTAAAGGACATCATCTTTGCTTTGTCTTACTTTGTTATGCTAATTATTGCTATTCTGATCAGATGAAGCGCCATCTGTCGGACATTTTTTGAACGTTTGTGTTTTTTTGGCTCTAATACAAACCTCATGTAATTCCAAGCATGTTTGTCAATTTGTACCTCTGTAACTACATTATTCCGTGATTTATTCAGTTTTAAAATTTATACTGACT